>NC_044302.2:67289973-67502473 GCF_004027225.2 Strigops habroptila
GGTGAGGGAACAGAAGGCCAGGGATAGGCAGAAGGAGCATGTCCACTGCCTGCAGAAATGCTGGCAAGTAACACGGGGCCAGGTGGGGAGTGGAGGCAAGCAATGAGTTTACTCCATTCTCTTCTCAACTCTCAGTGCTTTCATCTCCTGGGCTGCCAACCCATGCCACCCACCACTGCTATGTGGGACTCACCCCTGGCTGTTGCACTGTCCTATTTGCCACTCTAAACCTTGGACCAGTTTTCTGAATCTTTGTTAACATCTTCCAGTTTTGACAGCAGTGCCTTTACTTGTGGCACATTCAAAGGGAAGCTGGGCAGAAGGGGAGAAACCAACTCTGCAGTACTTTCACAGAAAGATGTACACAGGATATGCCCTTCTCCTTTATTTTCTATCCAAGCTTTTTTCCCCAGCTCACTATACAAATGTGCAAATAGCTTCTGTTTCTCTTGATCAGTTATGTATCACATACATACCCTACAAATCACCTAGCAGTAGCTTGTGTTACAAGATTTGATAGGACCTTTCAAAGTTGAAGCCAGAAAAAACCTGTCAATATTTATCCTTCCAACTGAAATATTATCACCATCACACACAGCTGTGGCTTTTTCCTCCCCACCATCCCCAAAGAAACACCCAGTGCTACCACTGCCAGCCTCACCAAGCAGTCTGCTGGGGGGTTAGTCCCATCTACCCAAGGAACTTTGCCAGTGGAGGCTGCCTAACAAGATCTCTACACCTGTGAGTGAGGTGCTATTGTCAACCCCTTTGGCAGACAACTCTTGCTCCTCTCGACTGATCCTCAAGGAGCTGAGAATTCCAGGCACCTTTACCATTGAAAATTACCATCTTGTAGACAGACTCTGTTTTCAGAGATCCTTTAAAATGTTGTGACCAAAGCTAATTTGTAGCTGACATCAACCTCAATCTCTGAACAAAATATTGGCATTACAAAGAGTGCCATATATTACATATGCCTTGGTTAGAAAAAGACACACATAAGAAATATAAAGCTCAGTCTGGCTGAATAAAATTATTTGAGTGATTCAGGGCCAGAAACTTTGAAATTCCTGTCCTAGAAAGGAAACTGAATGGTAATACTGGATATACCCTACTGTATTTAGACTTACCCTTTCCATTTCTTTGAAGTCATCATCTAGCTTGGTTCCTTCTGCACCTCCTACTTTTTCACTCACTTTCTGTAGTTAAAAAAAGAACAAAAAACACATTCAGCAATAACTGAAAAATCTAGCCACCGTGTTTTCCTGGGGAAATGTTTGGGTTTTTTCTGTAAGTTGGTACAACAGTCAGATATATTATTCTTTCTGAAAAACCTATTTCAAACTCATTTTAAGTTAAACAATGAGAAAATAGTATGTTACTGCTTAAGGTTCAGAGACTAATCTGCTGCTGGTGTCGGAAGTACATTATTATCATGTCTTTGCAAGATCACACCTCTATTTCTCTGTTGAATGAATGTCTGTATCTTGGAACTTATCAAGCAATTAATCATCAATGACAAATCTGTACTCAGCAGACAGAAATATCCATGGTCACATGTGCTCATGAAAAAGGAGGTGATTTGACAGAATAAACTGAGGAAGGAACCAAGGCAAGAAAAAATTTCTCATTGGAGCTGAAAAATGGCCCCAGCTGCTTTGACCAGTGTGTACTAATGCAACACCAACAGTAATAATCATGCCTAAGAACAGAGCAAGAAGCTCCCAAGGCTGGACTCCAGCCACCCAGAAGACAACGGGCACCCATAACCCCATGTCTAAGAACTCTCAGAAACATACTGACTCAAGCCACAACCAAACCTTCACCATTAAGAATCAAGCTTATAACTAAAAGTGACAGATACAAAAAAACTGTACGCACCATGCAAGACCTTGAGGTTCACATGAGTTATATATAAAATACTCGGTTGACAGATCTATTAGAAAGAATGAAAGGGAACTTTGGTTTCATGTCTTTAGAAAATATTCTGGTTTTTATAAAATACTCAGTTTGAAAACTAATTGGAAAATGAATCTGTGCTACTGTTTTATTTCCCTGATTCAGTGGAACACATTGAACTGCGTTTCCACTTATTGTCAGTAAAAGTGACAGTAACAGATTTGAATGGTAACTGCTATGCAGCACCATCCAAATAGATTAGAGCAATTGCATTGTCAGTCACAAAGTGTTTTAGTGGTTTAATTCCACAACTAAGTCAGGTGCATATGATCCAGTGAATGTACCAAACTTTCACTGGGCTGTCATAAGAAATTCATTAGACTTATGATTTTCTATTTTCTACCCATTTATAGTTCTTTGTAGTCAACGCCATGTAATTCTACAAACTTTCCTAGGTGCCTCTGAATCATCTTTAGAATGTTGTAACGAAGTGTAACTACTAATTTCAGTGAAGTGACTCCTGCAATAAACAAGGAGAAACAAAAGAAAAACTGCCCTTATTTCTCGTAGTTTCAACCACTGTGTTAACTCTTCTTTAGCTTTCTTTTTGCATGAAGAGGAGGAAGACTCGCAGTCCATTATTCACATGCCATTAATAAAGTCCAGACATTTGTCTAATTTTAAATTCACTTCAGTTCACTCCAACAAAGCTGCAAGTGCAGCCTGGCTAAGCATTTCCTAATGCAGGCTGTAATTATCTGTGCAATAGCAAATGGCTATCAGCTCTGTCTATTTTCTGTCAGCTCCTGGCAAATTAGTAGCCAAAATGGTGCATTAATGAGACTGGTACTATGAAACATCCTGAAAAAAAACAACCAAACAACAAAGAAAGACCTTTACTTATCCCTTTTTCCTATATGGAAGAGACGTGCAAACCCACGCAGACATTCTCTTGTCATTAATATCCCTTTTTCCTATATGGAAGAGACGTGCAAACCCACGCAGACATTCTCTTGTCATTAATCTGAATGCAGATGAGTTTGCATGGTCTGTATTACTGAATTTGTGCCTTACAGAGATTAGTGAAGTACCACAAAAAAATCACAGATTTCGAACTCAGTGCTGTTAGGAACAATTCTGCAGTGGCCATGTGATAGATTCAATATCCTGAAAGGTGCTATTCATTCCCAGTTTCTGTGAAAAAATGGTAGAAAAATAAAGCATAGAAGATCGGAGGCTTTGTTCACCAACCCTTGAATGAATCTTCTGCAAATGGACCTCCTATTCAGATGATATGGCAAAATCTGCACAAAAGCTTTCTACCACCCAGACTTCATGTCCCTGAAAACAACAGTATGAAAATATGCTAGTACTTACATATTCAAACCATTAAGTTCAACTCTAAAGGATACAAAGTCCCCAAAGGTAATTAATGTTCCAGCCCTTTTTTAGCTGTAGCTTTACTTCTCATCACTTTGAGATACTCATAGTTGATGAGGATTTGCAAAGTAATTGCAATTGTAATCACCACAGATGCCCTAAAGTTCCCATCTCACATCTACAAACCATAGCAATTACTCCTCCCTTTCATATTCATCATCACGTTAGCTGAGGAATGTATGGCACTATTAATAATGCAGATCTGTAGTCTGCTGGAATGCTCACTGCTAAGTCAAAAAGGCAGGCCATCCTCTTCTTCTAAACATGCTTTCTATTTTTGGTCACTTTGTCAATATTAGCCTCATAATCACCATCGTGAGTCACTCATTTAAGGTAACTAACAAAAGTATGTACAAGCAAGAAAATTCATTTGTAAAGCCCTGGGTCAAGTACTGTTACAGACAACAGAGGTGAATCAAAGAAGAGAGATGAGCTGTGAAGTCTTCAGTTCTGGAGCTGAGTGACTCATCTTTCAGGGTGGTTACATCATAGGCCCTCAAAGAAGTACCTTCACCTTCATTATCCAGGCAAAAATCGGGTTTGGAAAAGCACTGACAGACCACAGGAAAAGAGCTGAAACAAAATCCCACTTGAAAACTTGAAAAAAAAACCACTAGGGTTTTTTTTCTTAAAGGTCACAGCCACTCAGCAGTCAGAGATAAGAACTCAAATTAAGGATTCAAATATAAAGAAAAAAAAAAATAAATCCTCAAAAGTTTTTGCCTCTTAGATCAGGGAAAAGCTCTTTGCAAGGCCATAATCCTGGGTGGTCAGGTGGGAGCAGTGGGCCTGAGAAAGGCAGTCTAAACAGAGTTCAATTTGCAACAGAGCCCACATCTATGTCATCACTGTACTAACTAAATTTAGAGATATTCTGCAGCCCGTTTCCTCCTCCAAATCAATTGTTAAAGCATTTCATTAAGGCTACCGCTCTTACCATTCTCTAAGATTGCCAGATTTGATTATAATAGGTCATGAAGCTATGCCAGTTTCATCAGCTGAGGATATGCTCCTGCACTAAAAATTCAGCAGCAGTCAAAACACAGCCGGCTAACAATTACAGCTAGCAAGAAAACAAACTGTCCTTTGCCATGTCATTTGAGTTGGGGTTTCAACATTTTTGTTCTTGCTTTACAAGAACCAAACAACAGAATGAAAATTAGGCCCTTTAAGTTGTCCTTAAAAATGGTAATACTACATCTCAGTCCAGTCAGATGGAAGAATTAAGACCCAATCTGATACCACAGCCAACATTATTTACTTATTTTGTGACAATGCCGTCTCTTTCTAATGTTGATTACCTATTCCATCTTGCCCCCCCAAAGACTTTGCAACAAAATTATCATTAAAATATCAGTATATTTTCATGAAAAATACCAGATTCAACATCCAAACATTGAGTAAAAGTGTTGCTGTGCTTTGTATTTGGAGCTATGAATGCATGCCATAAAGAGACTGTTACTTTTTCAGTCTTACTGTGGTGTGACTGCTTTGCAAACAGGGCATTCAATTTGCACCACTAGGTGAAGGCAGTGTAGTGTGGTGGCAAGCTATTCAAAGCTGGTCTTCTACTTCTGTATAGAAGCAAAGTGCCTTCTGTACATGCTGCCAAACTTTCATGAAATTAACAGAGCTGCAGCCTCAGGTGACTACTATTTGTAGTTTAATGATGATCTTGCTGTATTTTCGTACTGTGCTAGGCTTTCTGGTAGCAGTTGTTTGAACTGTGAATTGCTCAGAAAGCACTCTAGTACAATGCAGTATCCTAGTACTGAAGAACATCATTCTCATGGAATAGCTATCTAATGCACATTTGATTTACATTAGTATCTTGTGAGTAGTGAGAGACGGCAGCATCAGATTCATATCATCATCGGTTAGAGGACTGCTGTATGTGATCATGTACAAGTGATTATCAGTGTATATTATAAAAGGCAACTGGAATTTTCAGCATATTTATAGTGACTGCATAAGCATATTTTTGTCCTATGTGACATGCTGAATGATGACACAGCATTAAAAAAAAGGTTAATTGCACAACTATATGAAAATGGAACAAATGGCTCCATAACTAAGACCTACTAGTTTCACATGAAATCCACCTACTGAACCATACTCCTGTCACTATGGCTTGTATTTCAGACCGTGTCAGCCTTCACCAGAAACCTGCCTTTTTAATATTGTCTGCCAGGAAAGAAACAAGTTTATTTTTTCCCCTAAGTGTAGGATTTATGCCACTTTTTGTTGTCCCTACTGAAGCATTCTGACCAGCAGATGTTAAGAAGTTAACATTCTGCATGGGTGGAAATGAGATCTTTACAAAACTGGAGTTTGCTCTAAGGCACATAAAACTTGTTTTCAGTCATATAAAATAGAGAGAACTCAACTGTAAAACATGACATTGTTAGGTGTAAGAAAGGTCTGTATATTTTTTATGCACAAAAAGGTATTAATGACATCTTTTCCTCCACACGGAAGTCTGTACAGTTAGTGAAGGTTTGCCAACACTGTAGGCTTTTCAGAAGGAGAAAACATTTGGAAAAGAACATTTATAAACAGCACAGTCTCTAATCAAGGATATGGGTTTTTTTATTATTATTATTATTATTCTGTCACTTAACATGCTAGAGTAAGACAAAACTGCCAGTTCCAGACTAATTTTTCTGTCTGTTTGATCCTGTACAGTTTGGCATTTATGGTATCAGAAATTGTTATCTCAGAACACACGTGAAATCTGAAATTCAGATTTATGGTCATAGCTCTGGTTCTCTGCAGATAATGAAGCATACCTCCTTGTACCAAAGGAAGCATTTAGCAATAGCAGTAAGAGAGGAGTTTTTCTGATTTCAGATAAATTAGAACAGGGACTAAAAGAAAAACTCACCTCAAAAGCATATGTAAATTAGCTTTATTTTAGACTCCTTCTGCAAGTAACATCAGAGTATAAAATACAAGAAAGACCTTTTCCAGGTTAGTCTGGAGGTAGCTTATCTTCAGAAACACTAAGAGGCTGTAGAAAATACTAGTGTTGGTTCACAGCACCTTATCCTGTACTGGAAAGGAAATTGATGTCTAATTTCAAGTGAGGTAGAGTGATCTTTATGAAGCTTTTACAGAACAGCTGATTTACCAAATGATCCAGTATCATTAGTCTTGGAGAGCTTCAGGAAACTCAACAGATGTGAGAAATCTCACCAGAAGCCAGAAATGCCTGGTAAGCCTTACACTTACATTGCACTAATTTGTTAGAGCAAACCCCACACTTCTAAAGAGAGGAAAGCTATCACCCACTCCCTTGCATTTAAAATTCTTTGAATTTTATTCTATTTCTCTGTTAATTTGTAAACACCTTGTGCAAAATTATGATTGTCAATAGGACATGACATGAGAATGTAGAACAAGTCACTAGAGCAGTAAAACAAAAATAGGATCCCAGCTTAATATACATTTAAGATACAGTAATGCCCATTTACATTTCACCAGTAAATTCCTCTTCTTCAGCTGGGATGGCTACAAAGACAGTCCACAATGCAGTCTAGAGCTCATCAGCAGAAGATCCTTCCCTTGCAGAACTGAGGAGCACAGTGATTCTACAGCTACCACCGTGTAGCTGTAAGAGGTCATGAAGACAGTGTGAAATGCAAAAAGGGAAAGAATGAGAGATCCAAGAATCTCCACAGAGAACTTCACTGTTTATCTCATGTTTGCACTGAGACTTTGATTATGCCATGGAAGCTTTGCTTTCTCCTTGGCAGAATGAAGAAATACACTTGCCTACCACATGGGAAAATTGTGAGCATTAATTTGCACCTACTACTGCTTGCCATCAGGGGTGTATCTAACAAATGTTTGTGATGTGGTTTAGGTAAGCATCTGCCAGACAAGCCTGAGATTATCTTTTCCCTTCTGTCACTTAGCAGATATATTTAATCAGGAGATAATATACTGCTTCCCTTGAGAGCACTGAAATAACTTTCTTCCTGCTAGAAATCCTTGTTTGCTGGCTTGTTCCACCACACCAGCCACAGGCTGGGTAAGTTTATTCTCCCTTAAAAGTTCCCTTGACTCTGCTGTTGGATGCAGAATGTCAACAAAAAAGTACATTATTCAAAAGATCAGGAAGTGAACTGAATTTTGGAAACTCAAGAGAAAAGGGAAGGCTATGACTGGACTCTAAAAGGCTTGCCTTCATCTCTCACAAAGGATCTTCTAATTACCCTTTACACAATAGCTTGGCCTTGCTGGTCCTCACAGCAGCTAGTAGCAGGGCCCATAGCCCTGTTAATAGCTCCACTAACAGTCTGAAGGCACATCAGAAAGCTAGGGAAGTTGCCTATAGATGTGACATACATACAACACAGGAACTGTGTCATATGCCAAAGACAAAGCCATTGCTAAAGCTTGCCAAGTCACGAAGGAAATTCTCCAGGGGATAGGATCTCCAGTAACAAAGAATAGCTAAGTGGAACTATTTCTCTCCAAGAAGGATAAAAAGAGTTCAGTATCCCAACCTCCAGCATTGATGCAGTGTAATAAATATGCATTGTGAACCCGTCCTGTATTCTTACTCTCCTCATTTAGAATCAATCCCCAATTTGCTTTTTCAGCTTTTGTTTCTGTTTTTTCATTTTCAGCTAAAGCTGTCAGGGGAGGGGCGGTGTGGAGGTGGGGTGGAGGAGGGTGTCTGGATCAATCCTTTCTTCAACAAGTCTGATCTAGCATTTTGCTTTCTGACTACCAGCAAGGACCACATTGCAGAATTTCTGCAGTTCCAGCATCACAGGGAGAATCATTCACGTTCAACACTAGCGCACGATATGAAAGTATGCCGCAAGCTTCTGCATTGACAGGAGTTATTGCGGAGCTTCTGCTGCAATGCCACTGCATTACATTGGAGGCTGTCCATTGGTAAGTGAAATAAAGCAGGGTGAGAGCAGGGGAAGAACTGCTGATGAAGTGCTGGTGTAGGAGTGCCCTGTGCTGCAGAGACACCCACCATGACAGATGAGGTAAGCATTACCCTAGAGCAGACAAAAATTTAAATCAGTATCATGCATGCCAGTGACAGAGATGTGCTGATAGCTGAGACACTGCCGTGCATCCACAATAACCAAGAGAATCCATTGCATGCATTTAAACTTATTTATTGAAGTTTCACATGTTTTACCGAGCACACACCTCAGGAGGCTGGTTCTCTGCAAAGTTTAAGTTCAACAAGAAAGCTGGTCACCACCCAAGCACCTTTGCTGTTTTCAGTGGCCTCAGGAGCTGGCAAATAGAAGCTGGCAAAACCTCAAAAGCTGCCAGAGAGCTGAGGACAGCCAGAACACTGTGTGCTTTTTTAATACTCTATGCCCCAGGAAGTCACCAGTATGAGAAACAGAGAAGAAATTGGCATTAAAAAGGTGGCTGTGTTCGCTAGATGTGCCAATCTCTGCTTTTTTTTTTTTGCAGTACAGAAAAAGAGCAGAGAATCTGTTTCCATATGTTGTCTATTTCCACCTGGTATTTCTACTTATGACAACAGTAGCATAACCTAGTCCCTTCAGTGGGCCTGTGGGCAATAAAATGCTCCCAAGGTTTTTATTCCTGTGCAAAAAGATCTGGATTCAGACCCATGATTGTTACAGGTTCTCCACACAGCAGTAGTGGGAGCCCTGCCCAATGCTGCAGTGCCACTGAGAAAGAGGACATCTGTGCTCTGTTTCCCTGAGTGCCAAAAAATATGATAGCTGTGTGAATATCTCTTCAGTGCAAGTGGCTCATTCAGCTGAGTGGCAATAAGGAAACTCTGAGAAAGGAGCAAAACTAATACCTGAACGGTACGAGTTTTGGGGGTTCTCAGATTTCTGGCCTTGCACAGCACCAGCTTTCTCATCTAGAATGCTATCAGTTGCCAGCTCCTGACCTATCACACTGCGTTACCATAAACAAATAATGTTTTTGTATTTTAGAAGGAGAGTGTAAACCATGAAATCACGTATTCATTCTCACTTTCATATTTCTCTCATGTCTATTTTTATGAAGCTTAAAGGGGAAGATGCTTCCTCTGGTAGACAGAATTGCAGCTTTAAATTTAAATGCTGCCCTTTCAGGCAGGTAAGCTGTGGATCTGAAAGGAAAAAAGAGGGAAAACCAACAGCAGTGTATCCATCCAGCTAGCGCCCTAATCTGGAACCCAGGTAGAGCAAGCTTGTGGATCATGATTCATTTTATCTCAGCTACATACATTAACACATGCTAGCCCTGTCTACATGGCTTCTAAGCCCAGCAGAAACAATCATCTCTTACTTCCTATTGCTTCACTTGGCACATGCATAACTCACCACACTGCAGACGCTCTCTGGGTACAGGTGACAGGTGACTTAAACCACCCCATAGTTTCTTAACCACGTCACCAGCCTGCCTGAGCTCACCTATTCCATTCCAGCATGAAACCATGTTTCCTGCAGCAGTGGTTTAAGCGGCCAGCTGGGAGGCAGAGTTTACATTCTCTCCTCATGAAGAATAACATTCAGTCTTGGCTACTGATCCAGCTAACTTAGATGCCAATTTTGAAAAACACTTGAGCATTTCACATGCAGGTATGGCAAGTGAAGAGTGCTAGAGCATAGTTTACATCTTGCTAAGATCTCCACGAAACATGAAGTCCAAATATCTGATCAGTATTATGCAAGCAGTGACACAATGATGTACTGTTGATTGGTAAAGCAGACTCTACTACATGTCTTTGTTAGGCAAAACAACTACTCATTTTTACAGAGTATTAAAGCTTTGGGGGAGTTGTAATTTATTTTTCTCAGTACTGGAATGAATTTAAGTTCAGCAGAAACAAATAGGACTTATTCAGGCCCACCCAAAATGGCAAAATAACAGCACAAGAAATTTGCAGCAATTAAATCCCATTTTAGGCATAATTAATAACTCTACATAATGTATACCAGTTTACATGCCTTCTGCTGGGTGAATATCAGCCTAGTCCTTAACACCTGGAAATGTGGGAATGCCAGAAACATTCAGAAGCTGCTAGAGGCCCAAAGAACAAAATATGGCTTAAATATGATTCATTGATTTAACAGCTGTAGAAACTGCATTATTGTGAACTTGTCCCTTCTGCATTTGAAAGTTCATTTGCTGGAATCTGTCAGTGAATTAATTGCTATGTGCCAAAGGCAAGTTGTTAAAGATAGTCTGTGAAGGAAAGCATGTCTATATGCTGTTGCTGGTACAGATGTACATTTTATTTCTGGCATGCCTATTGCCATATGTCTAAAATGTTGCAGTCTGTACAGCACAAAAAAGTGCCTGTCCAAATTATTTGTGTATTTTCTTATGCTCTTGGCAATGTTGATAATTTATTAACTATATATGGAACAACCCAAAGCTATCCACTACTTCCAGTCTGATAGCAGGACATTTAGAAATTGCTGAGATCCGCTTTAAGCTTTAACTTTTTTACATGAACACTACATAAACTAAGCTGAATGCCCTTTCCTTAAATTCACATCCTGTGTCTCTCTGTGTAAAGGCAGTATGTGCCAAAACACTGGCCTGTTACCAGGGGCAGGAGAGCACTACAGTAGAACAGTAAGACTCAGACAAGCTCTGGGTGTCTCTGGGGTGATGCCCTTGATTGACTGAAATGCACTGTTTGCACTTCTGAGATGTATGCAAATGAGAAAGCAGAAGAGAAAGGGGACTGGATGAGTTAGGACTGAATGAAACATATCCAGACAAAAGAAGAAAATGGCACAGAGGTCACCACTTAGGCTGACATTGTTCTGTATATGAGCACACTGCACAGCGCAATGGCCAGGGGCAGACGCAGTTTCACTTCTCCATCTGCAGCAAGGTCAGCAGGGGGACTCTGTCAGACTCCCTGGCAGGGAAAAGGCACAGCCCCTTCCAGCCACAGCCCTCAGGGATTAATATTTTAATTTGAAGATGACCATTTTCCTCCTTTCACCATTGTGTGTATCTGCTACCAGTGACAAAGACTTTTTAAACGTAAGAAAACAAAGCCTGCATAAAAAAACCCACGAGACCCAAGACTCAGCTCTGAGCTAAACAACACTACTGCAATTCAGCAGCAGCATCCCTGAAGTCCAGGCACTTACACAAACATGCCTCCATCAAGAAAAAGCAGAGCTGAGCCCACTGCTGCCTCCTACTTACTTGGAAATGCTAAGATGTACCCGAGAAATGAGAAAAATGATCATAATATCCCCCTGGAAACAAATTGTACTGTAGCAATGATCTCACTAACTGTCTCATGACCACTGCCAGGACTGATAATAATACATCATGGATTGACACAACAAACTCTGCTTTAGATGCAGTAATAATATGTCCGTGGTTCTAGCTGGTATTCAAGATATTGATGCTTTAAGAAGGGTCCTGTGACAAAGGGAAATTAAAATATTTTGCTAGTTTTTTACCTAATTCACAAAGCAGTGTCTCATTACCTGGAGGGATATAGAGATTTTTGAGAGGTAATAATGAAAGAGGCTTTTTTTTTTTCCTAATGGTAACTCACAATTGGTTTGAATGATGGAATATGGATGAAAATACAATAACTAAAAAAAAAAAAAGTTTCGCTTGTAAAAGGACCTGTGACCACTCAAAAATTGTAAATACTTACACCTTTGACTATCTCAAGATATTTACAGGCTTTTAAGGTCTTTTACAATGAGCATTCCAGTCTTTCACAGTAGCGGAAGCTCTGAGCTTCAGATTACACACATACCTGAAATTTCACAGAAAAGAGAACTGTTCCTCTTAGAGTGCAAATTCAGCTGCTTTTTGCCAGGTTATATCCCCTGTAATTTTAACATCATAAGAGAATAAACTACTGCATTGCCTTGAAAGCATTCTTAATCTGATGTAAAAAGTAACTGTCAAGAAATCTCAAATATTTTACACTGCTGTTTCTTGCTTTAAAAGACTGTGTTTGAATTATTTTCCAAAAGCAACGTACAGGCAGAAATTATACACAAAGAAGGTCAGCTTCAAATGTATAAATACGCTTTGCTAGTCTTAATCTGTCCTAAGGCACCTTCCAATCTAGAGAAGATCCCAGAGAAGCCTGCACAAAACATTCAGCAGCAGGCAGAAGCTCCTGGCACTCGTCACAGGACCACTTTCAGACTACTGAGACTCTGAGGAGCACAGATTTTTCACTGTTACCTGCTTATGATACTGCATTTCATTTCATAGTTTTAAAAATACTGCAAACTCATTTATCCTCACAGCCTTCTAGAAAGCCAGCCAACAAGGAAACCCTGAATTATAACTGATACTGCGCCCATACAGACAGCTTCAGACACCACTTCGGCTCATCTGCGGGTGGTTCTCTATCACACCAATGGCTTTACAGCTTTTTTCCAGTGAGGTGTCTCGCTGACTGAGCATGACCTATGCCAAGTCATTTAATCACCTGTGATCACATTTCAGCATATGTGCATTTTCCCTACACCACATCAGCAGAAGGGTGGATTAATTAGCTAGGATCCCAGTGGCCACCATGCCTTGAACTTAGAATTTTCGCAAAGCACAAATAATATTCTTGGTAGAACGGCAGCAAAACTTGCTTCTTGGCAACCATGCTGGTGCTTCCAGAGCTGATCTTTTACCACAGAAATCAGCAGAAAAAATCCCAATTACTTTAGTGATACAGGACCAGCTAAAGCAGCAGAAATGATGAGGTTTTAAACACCTGACCTGCCCAGAGGATGAGGGAAAGGCTGTGGATGTTGTTTATCTGCACTTTAGTAAAACCCTGACACTGCTTTCCACAGCATTCTCCTAGACAAACGGGCTGCTCATGGCTTGGATGGGTATACTCTTTGCTAGATACAAAACTGGCTGGAAGGCCAAGCCCGAACAGTAGCAGTGAATGGAATTAAATCCAGTTAACATCTGGTCACAAGTGGTGTTCCCCAGGGCTCAGAATTGGGCCCAGTTCTGTTTGTATCAGTGGTCTGGATGAGGGGATCAAGTGCACCCTCAGGAATTTTGCAGATAACGCCAAGTTGGGCAGGAGTGTTCATCCAAAAAGGCCAACAGCATCCTGGCCTGCATGAGAAATAGTGTGGCCACCAGGACTAGGGAAGGGATTGGCGCTGGTGAGGCTGCATCCTGAATACTGTGTTCAGTTTTGGGCCCCTGACTACAAGAGAGACATTGGGGTGTTGGATAGTGTCCAAAGGAGACCAGATTTCAGGAATACCAGCCCAAAAGAGAACAGTAATGCTAGACATTTTGAAAGAGAAACTTTTAAAGATATGTCAATCTTGCAGTGGTTTTGCATTTCACTAGTATCTATCAGCTGCTGTTTTACACTAACAATTATATTTAATAACTGTAGCGCAGTAGTCCATAGTTAAAGCCATTAGTCTCTTTGCTTTAAGCACCACTGTAATTGATTAATAATAATACATAAAACCTTTCCTACTCCAGGGAGTCTTTTGCAAAAACACCTGCTTTATGGCTAGAAATACCCTGGCTCCATCAGGCCTTCCAAAGCTGGCAGTACACTGCTGACAACTGGAACCATGCTACTTCCAACACTGCTCAGAAAAGGTTTTTACTCTGCAAAGCCTGGTGACCTACCTACACCTGGTCTCTCAACACAGTCAGCAACGTGGAATTCAAACAGTTTAACACTTCTTTTTTGTTAGATAGAATATAGTAAGGATAACTTAAGACTTGAAGATGGCTGCTGGAATTCAAAAAACCAGTAGCATTATGGCATGCTGAATTACACCTACTTTTGCACGTGGAAGGTGAGAAAGAAGGAATGAGTGAAAATACAGTAACACTATAACTATGAACATCTTAAATATGCAAATGAAAGCATTTTAATCCTCTAAATTAAGTGCAAATGTGGTAGGTTGGAAATTATTTACACAAAATCCAATACTAGCAGCATGACAGTATGCCACCTGTTTTCTAGGGAAATCATTCTTAATATTTAGCTTTACAGGATAATGGCATTACAGTATCTGAAAAAAAGAAAATGTGTTCCTTCTGCTTAAGAATAAAAACTATTTGTGTCTTGAGCCAACATTAATTTGATGTGAAATTTGCAGCATAGTTGTTCATCACGTAGTCACATCCTAACATAGGCATTACAATACATATGAGTACAAGTGAAGTTTGGTTGGTTGGGTTTTTTGAAATGATAAAAACCATAAATATATATATATAATATGCATATATAAATGTAGACAAGCAAATGCTAATATTTCTTTCCTTCACCATTAGCTAATAGCAATGCAAAACTGAGGATTTTATTGATTGAAGTATCTAGAACTGAAGCTAGGGAATATGGAGACAGAGAAGTCATACTGGCTTTTACAATATCTCATTTTTCATACTTCATTTATGCTGAATATGTCACTTACTTTGAAGTTGGGTAAAATGGTGGACAATAGATGACCCATGTTGTGCATAACCATGAACCTGTGAATAACATTTTCTCAGTGTCCCAGTTCCTTAGCTACTGTGTGAAATTACAATATCCAGAATAACAAACTTTTTTGATCTCTCCTTAAAGTATGCATGAGCTGTGATGGGATCTACAAATCAGTCATGGTTTTCCTTCTGATTACGATCCAATAATCTCATATGCCAGCCACCCTATGCCAACATAAGCATGAAAAAACACTAAACAAGAGCTATGAAAAGATTCTTGACATACAAATTTCAAAAGCCAGAAGAATGCCACATAAAAGTGACACTGTGAAAATAAGCCTGGTACATGCAATCTGACAAATTAGAGCAGATCAAAAAAATTGTATGGGTACATATACTACCGGTGCTCTCAAGAAAGGCTTTTTACCCCCTTCTTACTTTCAGGTAAGTCTCAGGTTCTCCATTACCAGTATGGGGGTCATGACAAGGTGGGCCATGACCCACTGAATCCTGTGGTAGGACTTTCAAAAGAGCTACATGAGAAAACAAGCTGTGGCCTTAGCAATGGTATGGAAACAGCAGCCTGGAGAACACTGCCTTGCAGCACCACAGAAATATTCAGTAAGACAACTGGTACTGCCACTGTGCTTCTGAAAGGGGACAGCATCTGGGGGTGGATTAGGAAAACCAATGCCAACAGAATCTCCTTTTAAAGATGCCAAAATTGCACAGGCCAAAGTCGTCTTTCTAGGAGAAGAAAGGCTACCCCCAGCTATACAATATCTCCTGCTCTTCACCACAAACATGAAGCACTATCTAGCAGTGAAGATGTCAGAAAAATTGCTACCAGCTCTCATGACCTGATGGCCACCCAACCATTTGCTTTCAATTCTGATCACTGCATAGCACACTAGAATCTGTCCATGCACTAGTTCTGCCACAAGCCACCGTGGCTTTGTATTTTTATGGTTTCAGCATCAGTACAACTGGAGTTCTTTGCTGAGATAACCTGGCAGTGCACTCCACTCTTATGACTTATAACCTATTTTATTTAGCAGAAAGTGGGACCATGAGAAGGCTTTGCTGCTCTACAGTTTCCATTTCATTCTAAAGCTTATCTTACTGCAGCACATCCACTCTGTGGGATAATGCTACTCTGAATTACTGGAAAAATTGAAGAATCACTGTGCTTAATGCAAAAAATCATGTAACTGCTCTTACAACAAACACTGTACTGATCTGAAGGAGTAACTGATAAAGTTTCTAGTTCTTACATTCTGTATAATGTTCTCTTGTGAAGCTGGGTTTTTCCAGTTCACTTTTCCTTTAACATATGAAGTTGTTTCTGTCAAACAGAGCAAAATGAATGATTAAAACTGCAAAACACAGAATCAGAGAATGGTTTGGTTGGAAAGGGCATTAGAGATCATCCAGTTCCAACCCCCCTGCCATGGCCAGGGACACCTTCCACTAGAGCAGGTTGCTCAAAGCCCCATCCAACCTGGCCTTGAACACTGCCAAGGATGGGGCAGCCACAGCTTCTCTGGGCAACCTGTGCCAGTGCCTCTCAGTAAGAATTTCTTCCTAATGTCTAATTCTCAGTCTCCTGTCAGTTTAAAGCCATTCCTCCTTGTCCTGTCACTACATGCCCTTGTGAAAAGTCCCTCTCTGCCTTTCCGGTAGGACCCCTTTAGGTACTGAAAGCTGTTCCAAGGTCTCCCCAGTACCTTCTCCAGGCTGAACAACCCCAGCTCTCTCAGCCTGTCAAAAGTCACCATTGCAATTGCTGAGCCTGATAGGAAACACATTTCTAGCACCTACTGGCAATATAACAAATACAGACTGCACTTTTTAAAGTTCAGAAACCTAGCGAGTGTTTCCTTCTCTTATATTGTATGTGTATCAGTGGAAAAAAAATGCAAACAAAACCAACCCGTTTAAAATAAGGACATTATGACCTGAATAACTTATCAGCAATCATCATAAAATTTGAAGCTGGAAAAATAAACCAACAGTAAACAATCAATCTTCCAATGTCCTGATACAGGAAAGAATCCTATTTGAAATCCTGAGAAATTTTACCTCTAAAAGACTGCAGGATTGGGACTAGATGCACTAAGCATACAGCCTGACAGAGCTAGTCATTTCTTGAAATAAGGCTGCTAATGTTCCTGTGTCACTTTCTCTGTCTGAAGAGCAGTACCTACTTTTTTCTCAATTTTTCTCTCACATATTTGAGCTGTAAGTCTGCCTGTGTAAAGCCGAGATTACTTTTATGCAGACTATACATCATTGTGCTACTTCAGCCTATCAAGACTATAGGCTTGACACTTGCCTAGGCACTAGTGTTGAGGAGAGGTATACCTTCATTTTGTCAGGCAAAATGCAGTGAAACTTTTCCAGCATCACACTGCCCAAGGACACATCTAAAAACTAAAACCCTCTTGCATTCCTCATCACACATGGCATTCTGAAAACTGCAGACAAAAGCCATAAAAATGGAAGCTATTATGACACTGGGCATCTTGTGTTAGACAATCAGAGAGATGACTAATCTGAGCTCTGTTTAAACAGCTCAAATGATACAGCATGATGATGTCTTTTTCTTCCCTGGAATCTCGTCTACGTAATAGCTTCTAATTATTCAAATGCCCTTTATAAGGATAGTTGGGAACTCACAAGATAGATGCCTTTAATAACTGTAGAAAGATTTTTATAGTTTAGAAGCATGTGAATGATAACCAGAAATAGCAACTGCCAGTGCAGAATTACTGTGAAGTAAGTGTAGAGATGTTCAGAAATTTCTCAGTTTGGCAGATAACGCCAACTGGCCAAAAAGGATTCTTTTTGACAGGATTCTACCAGTTTCACCATGACATGAAAAACGTTTTCTCCATGACAGGATTGAAATTCTGTTCAAAACAAGTCATAATAAGTGACTCTGTAAGCTCACTTACAGAGTGAGACTAAAGAGTCTAAAATGTGATTCTCTGACATCTCACAGCTTAGTCCTTCAGGAAAAAAATTATGATTGGCTCAATCAACATTTGGAGGTGAGGGATCGGAAGAAGGAACTCACACAAAGTGGAGGAGTTCCAAAAGGAGAAATTAAGGTAGTCCAGTTCACAGGAAAAATGTGTGTGGACAGAACAGCACATATTTACGTAGGCTGCTCTCAGCTCTTTCCACAAAAAATTCTCTGCTACCTCAGAACTGTTTCCAGCACCATACATGTTAGGAAATTGTCTGTAGTTTTGAAAAGCTACACAGGGCAAGAAAATCGTGCTCCTCATTCGATGAATTTGTACCTTTCAAAGTTCTAGGTGTGTTGTGTTTTTAACAGACCCTATGGAAGACACCTTGCTCTGGAGGTTGATCACAAGTTGGTTCACCAACTCTTTTTCTATCATGATATTGACAACACTGAGAACTAAGTCAGCAGTTAATATGTGCAGGTTAAAAAGTAAGGTAAGAAGGGTAAAAGATAATATTATAAGTGCAGAATGTGTAAATCCTCCATAAGTGTAAATCAAAAAAAACCTCAGGCCTGGTTTGCCTTACCATAGCATCAGTGAAGTTTCATTCACTTCAAAAGGTACCAGAATGAGCTGCAGTAAATAAATACACAAGAGAAAAACGATTTGTTTGCAGAGCAAAAATATCAAGAAAAATTCTTCATGATCCATGAACTTTTATTATATAGCATTTGTTAATTCAATTACACATTAAAAATCCATTCACCTAGAGCTTTTCAGAAGTTAAATTATTAACTGTGCTTACGCAGGCAAAGGCATTCTGGCACTCATTACAGCTTGCTGCAGTTAAGACACAGCCAATCTTTCTTTTGTATGTAACCACAAGTTATAAACTACATATTTTAACTGCTCTGTAAAAAGATGTTTAAATTACTTCGTGGTAGCCTGCTCTATCTAATAAAAGCTTTTACTTTGAAATGATAGGCCTTTACAAAGGATAAACTAAGTGCCTATTACTCACAGCAGAATAATAATATTCCACTACTTCTGTCAGTCTTTCCAGTGGAGAAAATGGTAAGGGTTTTCAGGTAGGTTTTGCTGGTCTGTAGAGACTTTAGCCAAATGCACCACTGCAGTGCATATGATTGCTGGGTTTTACCCTAGGTGGTACGTGTAAAATTTTTTAAGGACTGTCTCAGCAAGTGAAACCTTGGTGTCTAGACGACCCTGCCCTCATGCTTCATCTTCATTTTTGTATGCCTAATTACCTCATGGAAAACCTTTGACCAACAGACACAAGAAAACTTGCTCTGATACTAAGGATGTTGACAAAGCTGCAAAGTTGTGATGAGTGACAAATTTGTTTTGTCTGACACTGCTGAGGCACATGTGCATGTCTGTACTACATAATACAGCCCCACATCAAAGATACTCAACTACCTCTGGGAAAGCTGGCTTACAACAAGTGCATAGCGCAGCACTGTGGAGGGCAAGGGACCTCAGCTTGTTCGGAGACATGGTAGATGTGGTCCCAGAGGAGGTGGTAAAGGATGGCAAAGGAGTGCAGCAAGCCTGGCAGGCCTTAAAGGGCAGTCACCCCTGAGCACAAATCGGTAATGGACATGGCTAATGGTTCATACTCTACCTATAGGCTGGTAACAACTGGACTTCCTCAAGGGTCTGCCCTGGAATCTCATTAATTTTTCATCATCTTTATTAGGGACCTGGCTGCCTGAGGAACAGATACACACTGCAATCAGTATATATAAAGTAGATATGGTAAAGTACTGATTTTGTACATCCTGCCAGAGTGGATGTATTAGATGATGTCTGTCTAAACCAAGAATGGGATGGATCAGCAAAGAAAGTGCAGAGAAATCTAACAATCTCTTGGTAGAGAAAGCAAATTGCAAAAATCTGTATTTAAAATGATCATAACTGCAAAATTACTACAAGAACTATTTATTCGTTTAGAAAATTCCATGACGAAATAGCTGGTTTTCTGGAGAAAACAGAGCAAGCAAATGCTCACATTAACTTGCAGAATATGCAAACACTCTAAAACTCAAGTTAGAAACTTTTAAGTGAAATTTGCATTTTAAATTTGTAAGCAATACATCTGCATTCCTAAATCAACTACCATTAAGCAATCAGATGAAGCCTTTGCCCTATGCAAACAAAATTTTGACCAATGCAACTAACTTACAAGCTGTGAAGGCAACAGCATTTTGTGGTAATCTGGGGTAAAACCCATCAGCGCAGATGATTTTATGTACTTCATGAAAATCACACTGATTGCTGCAGAAAGCGTACCAAACATTTGCATTTAAGCTTCAGACTCTGTTCCCAGAAGAATTCAATTGAACACTATGCACAGAAATGCAGCATACCAAATTGTATTATATTTTATACAATATGAGGTAGAAGTATTATTTATTGCTGTAGCAATTGCTCAGGACTTTCCATTGATTTATACCTGCATGTAAAAGAAATACCTAAATACATCTTTAGACTGCACACATTTACTACCATTTTTCTATTAAAAAAATATTGTTAAAGAAGTGAAGGATACCATTTTCAATGTGTGGGCTACTGGTAAGCTAACTTTTAATTGCCTTCTGCTACCATGCAAGTGGCAGGTCTCACTGATTCGAGATTTTCCTTCCTGACGGGCGAGCAGCTGTGGTATGCATGTAATGCATGCAAAACCAGACCTAAATTCTTGTCTTCAGGCTCATTAAGCTGACTTCCGCATTAGGCCAATATCAGTACCAACACCAGTGGCACAGGTTCCCTAAATTAGCATGGTTCGTATTAAGTATTTAGAAAAGGAAAGCTTTTAAGACACCACTAGGTCACAATTGCAGTGCAGAGCTACAGAACCACCATCTCGAAATGCATGCAGAAAAAGAAATCTGCTGGCTTCAAGGCTGATAATCACCAAGCACCATAGGTTAATACAAGGTTTCAGAAGCACGGTACGTCATCTTGTACTGGTTTATAAACTGTGAGTATGCATTGAAAAAAAAAATCTGAGTGCTATGATACAAAATTATGCACAATCAAAAAAAAAAAAAAAAAACCAAAAACCAAAAAAACCAAAAACCAAAAACCAAACACCCAAACACAAACTCCCCAACTTTTTAAAAGTTGTACTCTCCAGTAGTGATGTCTTTTGAAAATGCTGGGAGGTAAGACAGGCCACTCAAGTCAGTAGAGAGTGAACCTTTTTCTTGTTTTTCTTAAAAAAGCACTATTTGAAGAAATGGCGAACTCATGCCAAGAATGGTCCCTAAGCCGTGCAAACACATTTACACAAGCAAAGCAGTGGACATACGCTTTATTTTTACAATCTGCCACCAATTTCACACACAAAAGAACCCCACTCCTGTCTTAGACCTAAATTAGGATTGCACAGAGAAGAAACAGTATTCATCATATAGAGAACACAACAACATCTTTAATAACCATTACCGCACAGAAATCAGTACAGATACAGTTTTACTGCAACAACTCGGAAATAAAATGTGCCTTCATTCAAAACTTATTTCACTTTTTTACTACAATTGTTCGATTTTTGGCTACATAACAATTTCTCCCTCAGAAAACAAATACACTTCCAGTACAGCAGTACAAAGGTTTAAAACCACTATCCACACCACAACTTGGTCTGTTTTTCTCCCCGCACTCTCAATGGCATCTAAAGAGCAGAGAAGACCCAGGTATGCTGTTAGCCATATATTCAACCTGATATGGCTTTCTCCCCAGTGTTTGGATTTAAGCAGCATTCTCTGAGGTATCATAATTCAGTCTTACACAAACAATCTTTCTCTCACTTCCCACACAAGCAGCATTTGTTACTAGCTTGTCCAATTTATTATCAGGTCAGCCACGACTGTTTTAGTGTTGTTTAGGAAGATGTCTGTTGAGCCATGAGTCACAAGAGAGACGTTACACAATGCCACGAACAAAAACAGTGGGATGCAAAGAGAAAGAAAAAACAAAATGTTCAATCTCTGTGGCTAACTTTTGAAGCATCTTGGAATAGTCTCAGCCCTGCTACAAAATTGATCCTGATATGGTTTTTTGTGCACAAACTTTGCCACTGTTGAAGGAATTGCTGCCCGACCTCTTCTTACTTCAACTAGGAGGCACAGGGTATTTTTAAAAGGTGTCTCTGTAAAAGATGCAAGAGCATTTGACATTCAGCCCCCTTCAGGCCTAAAAATTTTCAGCTATAGGCAGCTTCCTTATCTGGCCATACTGTACCACTAGCCTATGGTAAAATAATAATCCAAGGTCTAATGACTGCTGAACTCTATTCTTGCTCCTGAGTTTCCCCTGCAGCTTTTTTAGTGTCCACAGGTTACCCAGTGCTCTTCTCAGCCACTTACCCATCTTCCCTTCTTCAAACGCCAGCTTCTCTGTAGCGCAGACACTTCTCTCCCACAGGTCTCCTTTAAATATCTGTACAAAACCAGATGAACTATCTGCCAGTGATCCCAGGTATTGAAATATTTTACTAACTGCATCTCTGGTAGACAACCCATGTGCAGCAGGAGTGACACTAAAGAGAAATGACAAATACTGAAGCTCCTGCACATAAAATATTCAATTTGCTATTCTGATGAAACAGAACAAAAAGACGCACTGAAAGCCTCAGACTGTTTGGCTGCAAAGTTTTGATCATTTTATATCATCTGCATCGAATATAGCATTGCAAAGACACATGACATGCTTTTTAACAAATCAGAACTCAATAAAGAAAGAACTTTAATGGAAAAGGAAGAAAACTCTGAATATTTGTCTCAAGTCGTAGCCAGCCGCCAGTGCTACACTGCTTTGGGCACATTATTTCAGCTGTCAGTATATTAGTTTCTCAGAGAAAGGGGAATACTACTACTCTCCTTTGTAAAACATGTATGTAATTACAGTGCATTTCGTCTTTTATTCAGGATCTCTATTTACACTTTGAGATGAGAAATATATTCAGTGTATAGTCACAATATACGTTCTTTATGATTTAAAAGAAAAAAAAAATCACATAAGGGTGTACAGCCTGTAATTGCTGCTGCCAAGTTAGGCAGCTGCTGCCGACAACAGGGATATTTCATAACTATTCTCTGATATCCAAGATGTTGATACAGAGATCTTATTTTCTTGGAGAATATCACCATTATGTGAAGCACTACACTTTAAAGATACAGAACAATCTATGCTGTAGTCTGGTGCAGCTATTAGACATGTTAAGAGCTATTGTGTTTGCCTGAAGACGGTTCAGGATTAATGATGCTCCAGCTTTGTTTCGCAAGGTGCTGTACTTGTACCTGAGACAAGCTAATCCCTCATTTGAAAAACTGTAAGATGTATCTCTGTACACAGCTTAGCTTCACCTACATCAGCTACATGAACTGTGGTAGAGCTATGACTCACTGAATGCTATCTTTGAGCTGTGTTTCATAACCAGGACACAGCTCTCTCCTCGTTACAGATGGTGGTGGGTTTTTTTCTTCTTGGACACACCACTGATTTACTGCAAGTTCATCACACTGCTGACATCTAACACTGAAAGGTTTTTTAGAACTTTATATATGCTATTCAGAGAGCAGCTATAAAACAAAAATTAAAAACAGTGGTAGATGCTTAAATGTCATTCTGTAGACAATTAAAGAGCATATGCAGACTTTGTGCATGAAAGTAATTCTCCCTTGCTCATCTTCTGCAGAGTTGATGTTGACTTTCACTTCAGTGCTTAATTTCAGATCCTGTTTAACCCTACAAAGGAAAATGTTTTTGGTTTTAAGCCTACTTTTAGAGACCACTGGCTCATATAATGAAATCATTATCCAGGGTTAATAATCTCTGTCTGGGAAAGGTTCCAGAATGGCTGAAGTGCATTAGCTTAGACGGAGAGATGCTGCTGGTCATGATCTAGTGCTATCAACCACATGTCACTGCAAAGACTTCACATGCACTGATTAATACTCTCAGTGCTCTTGATGTAGCAGAGGTGATGTGATCTGAAAGCCTGAAGGCTTAGAGATTTTCAGGTCACTAATAGCTGACCTGCCAGACACTGTTCTGCTTTTCCTACATGGAAGCCCTTTAAGAAAAAAAAAAAAAAAATGGGGGGCGGGGGGGGGGGGGGGGGAGAAAAAAAAAAGAGAGGAAAAGAAGAAGAAAAAAGCAGGAAGTCATTTTAAAGGCGGAAGAGGTACAAACCAGCCAGGGAGGTAGAGAGGATCAGGAAATGGGACAGGTCAGACTCTTAGATGGAGAATGAAACAAAGTCATATTCCTTTGTGTGGGACACAATAATATTTCTTTCCTTTCTCCTTTTTTTCTCCACCATAGATTATGACTGCACTTTAGCACCACTTCTGAAGAAAACAAGCAGTTCAAAGAAGTTCATTATAACATCTGATTTCTCTTCAGATGCTAAAAAGCTCAGGGTATTGTCTTTGTCAGTTCCCTAAGCAATGCCTCAAGCTAGGTTCAAGGATGGTTCCACAATATTTCTCTAACCTATAACACCATTTTATAAATCTCAAACTGTCAGTGAAGTTGTTAATAATATTGTTTTCAAGAAACAGATGTTAAAATTTTACTTCTTCTTACTTCTGAAATGAAAGGCATATCTACTGAAAAGTACAAGTGAAAACCACACAGAACACTGTAAAGCCAACAAAAACAAGGGTCAAAGCTGCGGGGGGATGTGGGGGGGGTGGGTGGGTGGTGGTGGTGGAAGATAAAGAAAAGCAACCAGTACCAAACTAATGAATGATGAAAATCAAGCAGTGCAGAAACAGGAAGAGAACAAAAGAGAAACTGGTAGAAGCAAGAATAAAATAAAACTTAAATGGGGTAAGGGAGATACCAGTGCATGCAGGAATTTTTCAGCTACAGAAATC
Organism: Strigops habroptila; assembly: GCF_004027225.2. Lineage (NCBI taxonomy): Eukaryota > Metazoa > Chordata > Aves > Psittaciformes > Psittacidae > Strigops > Strigops habroptila. The sequence continues at coordinate 67,314,614 of NC_044302.2, forward strand.
TAAAATGGAAAAGGATACCTGAAACAGCAGTGAGGAGCTGTACAGCTCATATTCACCAGCATAAAAAATACCAGCTCAAGTGGTTTGAACATGACAGAGGAGTGTCCCAGAGAGTGTGGAAAATGACTGCTAAGAGATGGGTTTTGGGTAAGGAGGCAGTACAAGCAAAATCTTTAATAGATTAAGAGAATATGCACATTTATATTTATTCTGTGGTCTACCTTTCAGCTAAGCTGGGCAGGAGGAAAATTTCTAGTACTTTTATTTGAAAGAGAGTAGACCAAATTATTCTAGTACCTCTCTTTATAAACTGAAGGTCTATGCTCCACTTAACAATTCAATACAGATCTGGATCTACCTCTGCACCAGGCATGAAAATGTCTTGAGTAATGAGAAAGGATTGGTTTGAATTTGGCTAGCTGAAAGACAGCACAAGCTCTAAACAGCCTGTCCTGAGACTTGTAGCATCTAGGACACGACCAAGTCACTCCTGCCAACAGAAAGATGTGTTGCTCATACTTTCACGAAGATCTCTGTGATTAATAATGCTGACACAGCACTCTCAAAGCTACGGGAGGGTCTTCTGCAGAGCTGAATCTTTCACATACTCCACACTCCAGTTTTCATTTTGTGACTGAGTTAAGGTTTCCAGATAGGCACTAGATGCATGAAAATAGTTCTACTGACTAGAAAGTAAATAAGAAAGCGATGCGTTGCCACAGACCCAGGAATGAAGTTTTTTATTACAAAAAATCTCAAGAGCTCTTGACAGAGATGAGGATCTTTTTGTGCTATTACAATAGTCAGATACAACAGAGTATTTGCTGAAGCAGCAGCAATCATTTATTTTTTAACTTGGACCTACATATAGTAAATACTGTGTTAAAATGCGTTATCATGCCCTTAACGGAACTCTTTCCCTCTAATAACCACCTAAAACAAGTTTCAAGTTATTATTTTTCCTCAGTCTCATACAGACTCAAAACATTTTTTCTATCCAAGAATTCTCTAAAGCTACTGGCCATGGATTATATTGCAGGCAAATATATCCTGAATGGATTCAGCATTTATTTCTGTTTCAGATTAATCCCTCTGTGCACTGCCTGGCTGTGTAACAGCAAGAAAAGATGTGCATGATTGTAACACTATCTTTCTGCAGTATTAGTATTAGAACTTCTGTGAAGAGAAACTACCAAAACACGTCCTCTAGTAGCACAGGAAGTAAATTCAAACCATCAGATGTTTTTCCTTTGAGTAAGAAATGAAATTTACAGTAACCCTTGGAATCTGAAACAGTACTGGTTTTATATGATCTATTTAGCTCTTCACTATCTAAAATGTTTGCTATGTTTATTTTTATGGCAGAAGAGATCTTTCTGGCAACAGAAAGAAAACTGAAGTTTTGCAAGACCTTGAACTGGAAAAGCATTTTAACACCTGCAGTCCCACCTTCAGCTAAGCACTTGGCAATGGTCTTAGCAACACATTATAATTGGTTTTGTTTCACAGACTTCCTGCAAGTGAAATAATTTTGCTCATACTTGTTATTCTTGCACACAGTGGATGCGGAGCCTCTGGGTGAGAGAAACACTGTAACTTTTGGAAAGACGTAGACTGGTAATGGACTAAGTTGTGCAAAATTTCACCCAAAAAAGTACAGGATTCCTCTGCTGTCAGTTCAAACAACAAGGAGGACCACTCTCAATTAGCAGGGGTCAGAGTTTTTTCCTTAAATCATCTTAGGTTTTGCACTAAGTACAATGGTCCAACCATTCACCTCTAATGGTCTTTGGTTTTATTTGGTGATTTTTATGCCAAGTCCCTCCTTCTGTGTACTTTGCACTATATTACAGGAGTATCTCTGCCCATCATCATTCCTTTGATCTTTCCCTGATCTGTGGTGGGGTTTTCTATTTACTGTGATTAGCAATTAACTTGCTTATAAGAATATCCACTCCTCTCAAATGAAGAGAACACCACACAAAAATGCCAACCCAAAGTTACTAGTGAAAAAAACCTTCGCTGCATTTTTCTCCGTGACATACTTGAAACCTTACAACTAACTCCACTATAGTTTTTGGAGCATTTTCAGCCCTAGAGTACATTAGAAAGAACTTTTAGATAATGTCAGTGTCCCAAACCAGCTGACTGCCAATCCATTAAATAACTCCAAATCGTCACACAATATACACAATAGGCTTTACCATGCTGCAACATCCCACATGCAGGACACATTGCACAACGTGCCCTGCAGAAAACACCTGCAAACTCTGGGCCAGTTTGTAAATCCATAGGGCTTCAGTTCCAAAAGTAAATGCGAGGTTCCACTTTGAAACACAAATGCTAAAGATTGATAGGAAAGTGAGGGTCACAGTAAACACTCACTTTACCTCCTGACAGGTAAAAAGTTGCCTTTGTAACAAAATGATGTAGAGACTTCACACATCACATGTACCAACACCACCAGAACATCACAACTCAGTTTCCTCATTTTGGCATTCTGTACCAATTCTTTAGTATTTAGGAAGTCTCTTAATGGCATCTCATTACTCAAAGCTGAATAACTTCAGTTTCATGGGTATTGAATTCCAATATTTTTTATAGATATTAAGCTTAAAATTTGTTGGGGTATTTAGGTAATTAAATATACAGGTTGGATTAATTTTCCTAAATTATATTACATCCCTGGCAGTGTTCAAGGCCAGGCTGGACAGAGCATTGGGCAGCATGGTCTAGCGTGAGGCATTCCTGCCTATGGCATGGGGCTGGAACTAGATGATCTTAAGGTCCTTTCCAAACCAAACCATTCTATGATTCTATAATGAGAATTAATTGTCTATCTACAAGAATACTTCCTGTATGACTGAAAATACTAAATCGTGAGATTTTTGATCCCCAAATTTGCTATTCCCATGAACAAGACCCTGAAAACCTTTACAGATGAATGAACAGTGCAGGATTCATTTCCAAAAGTTAAAATAGTATAGCTTAATGGAATAAAAGGAATCTGAAACTAATTGCCTCGTATAGTAAGATTGCTGAAACAAAAATAATTAGTACAGTTCTTTACACTTTCCTGAGAAAGCCTAGAAAATGCTGGCTCACATACCAATTAATTCAGTCAGGGTCAATTCTATCAACAGGTAGAAACACCTATGTGGAAAATGCAAAAAAGAACAATATACTCTGAATTCTGCAGTGTAAACAAAAAATTAGCATATTCTTCTTGACAATACCAATCAATTTAAATATCAAACAAACCTTGAATCTATAAACAATATTGCTGAAAAAAACCCCACAAAAATCCAAATTCATTAGCAAGCAATTTCAATTTATAAAATTGGCCCACAGGGAACATAGCTGAAAACCAGTGCTCTCGTTCTGTACGTGTTTAATCAGGGTATTGATACAATTATACACTAATACATCACACAAAAAAAATCCATGTCACAGACAGACAGGAAATTATGCATTACCAGATTCGGTTTCTAACACAGCACAGGCAAAACCCTGTACTGAATTCTAACATTTCTGACACACCAGAACACAGAGTCTAGCAAACAGGCACATTAGAAATAACACTTCGTTCTTTTTTAATTGAAGACTCAGACAAACTATTACAGAGACTGCTTTTTTGGGGGAACAAATCCCTATAACAGCCTAGATACATCCAGACTGATAACAGCAGAAGCTTGTTTATAAGCTGCTTATCTCACCCTGTGTTCACAGCAACAGCCCTGGAAGTTAAAAGACTAATTAATACTCTGTATGTGGTAGGTTTTGTTTTATCATTTCTCTGAGCAAGAATAAGCAGGATAGCAGAATGTTGTGCAGCAAATCAAGAGCAATTTCTGAAGCAATTTCTTTGAGTGAGCCCTCAGTAAGTTTGCTGATGATACTAAGCTGTGTCAGTTGATGTGCTGGAGGGAAGGGATGCCATCCAGAGTGACCTTGACACACTTGAGAGATGGGTCAATGCCAACCTCATGAAGTTCAACCAAGCCAAGTGCAACGTCCTACACCTGGGTCAGGGCAATCCCAGGCACAGCTACAGGTTGAGCAGAGAAGAGATTCAGAGCAGCCCTGCGGAGAAGGGCTTGGTTGACGGGAAACTGAACATTAGCTGGCTGTGTGCGCTTGCAGCCCAGAAAGCGGTATCCTGGGCTGCATCAAAAGAAGCGTGACCAGCAGGTTGAAGGAGGGGATCCTGCCCCTCTGCTCTTGTGAGACCCCACTTGGAGTACTGCGTACAGTTCTGGTGTCCTCAACATAAAAAGGACATGGAGCTGTTGGAGCAAGTCCAGAGGAGGCCACGAGGATAAGAGGGCTGGAGCACCTCCCGTATGAAGACAGGCTGAGAAAGTTGAGGCTGTTCAGCCTGGAGAAGAGAAGGCTGCAGGGAGACCTCAGAGCAGCCTTCCAATATCTGAAGGAAGCCTATACGGATGCTGGGGAGGGACTCTTCATCAGGGACTGTAGTGACAGGACAAGGGGAAATGGGTTTAAACTGAAACAGGGGAAGCTCATGTTAGATATAACGAAGAAGTTCTTTACTGTGAGGGTGGTGAGGCACTGGAACAGGTTGCCCAAAGAAGTGGTAAATGCTCCATCCCTGGCAGTGTTCAAGGCCAGGTTGGACAGAGCCTTGGGCGACATGGTCTAGAGTGAGGTGTCCCTGCCCATGGCAGGGGGGTTGGAACTAGATGATCTTAAGGTCCTTTCCAACCCTAACCATTGTATGACTCTACAATAAAAGCATCATTACTTCAGTTCCACCTATATGATTCACCTTGAAACAAGCTGGTGATCAAACTGTTAACTTCATTACCAGTGCTGAGTTATTTAACCACCTTCAGACAGGTCAGTTAATGACCTTAATAAATCATGTAAAAACCTATTTACAGGTTATCCTAGGTTACATTAATCGATCTGTTTTACATCCTTTCAAGACAGCTTTCCTGAAGCCTTCTTCCAACATAGAATCATAGAATGCGGCAGCCACAACTTCTCCAACCTGTTCCAGTGCCTCACCACCCTCATAGTGAAGATTCTTTTCCTAATGTCTGATCTATATCTCCCCTCTGTCAACTTAAAACCATTCCCCCTTGTCCTGTCACTACATGCTTTGTAAAAAGTCCCTCTACAGCTTTCTGGCAGGCCCCCTTTAGGTATGGAAGACTGTTAAGAGGTGTCCTCAGAGCCTTCTCTTCTCCAAGGTGAACAAACCCAACTCTCTCAGCCGCTCTTCATAGGAGAGGTGCTCCAGCCCTCTGATTGCCTTCATGGCCCTCTTCTGGACTCACTCGAACAGGTCCACATCCCTCTTACGTGGGGGGCTCCAGAGCTGAATGCATTATCGCAGGTGGGGTTTGACAAGAGCAGAGTAGAGGTGGAGAATCATCTCCCTTGACCTGCTGGTCACGCTCCTGCTGATGCAGTCCGGCATACGATTGACTTTCTGGGCCCAAGTGCACATTAAAGCTGGCTCATGTTGAGCTTCTCATCGACCAGCACCCCCAGGTCCTTCTCCTCAGGGCTGCTCTCAATCCAGTCTCTGCCCAGCCTGTATTTGTGCTTAGGATTGCCCCGACCCACATGCAGGACATTACACTTGGCCTTGTTGAACTTCATGAGGCTCACACAGACCCACCTCTCAAGCATGTCAAGGTCCCTCTGGATGGCATCCCTTCCCTCCAGCGTGTCAACTGCACCACACAGCTTGGTGTCATCAGCAAACTTGCTGAGGGTGCACTCATTCCCACTGTCCATGTCGCTGACAAAGGTGTTAAACAGAACATACAACCATCAGTTCAACCTACAGGACTGATTTTCCATTTTCTCCTCCTGTACATAGTTTGTATTATTTCACATTGCTTTAGCATGAGTATAAGAATTGGAACCACTGTGCTTTCTTTAAGCAGATACTGAAAACACAACACACATTTGTTCCTACCACTATCTGCAAAAGAGAAATAACTTTATGATCACATTCTACGCAGAAAGTCCACTGCCTACAGAGACCCACTACGACAGCTGAAGACATACAAGCCAAGACAGTCAAGAGCTTTTTTGTTTCTCTATAGCATAGACTTTTAGTGTTAAATCCTCTGTTCTTTATATCAAAGAGAATTCAGCTTCAAGAAACTATCAGTCCTTGTTCTCACCTTACAAAAACTTTCTGACTTAGATAATGGCGATACTGGATTCTCAGCCCTTAAGAGGCTTTAAATTCTGCTTTGTTTTCTACAAGAACTGCTTTTCCATAACCTCTCCAACATGGCACTGAGCAAAACTCTTTAATCAGTTGTGGAGTGATTTCAAGCCGATGTGCCTATTTGGCAGGAAAGTCCTAAGACAGGGATTTATCAGTCTGCTATTTCTCAGCTTCACTATTGCAATTCACTATTTGCAAGGCTCAGTGTGACCTCCATAAATTCCAGTTATGTAGAATACACTTCATCAGTTCCCCCGCCAGAAGCAGCAGGTCAGCTCTGATGTCTCTCTCCTGCTGAAGTTTTCAATTAGCTCTAAGACTAAACTGTCTTGTGAGATTATCAGTGATGGAGGCCCCAGATCCCCCTCACAACTTTGCATAGTTCAAAGGTGTCATACATGTCACAGGAGAATAGTTTATCTGAAGAAACATATAACCAACCCAGTAAGCTATGACAGCTCTTGCTCCAGAGAGCAAGAGTGTGTACACTGTAGAAACAAAACCTTGCTCACCAAAGTTGCATATTATTACTCCAGAGGCCCGAGTCTGTGATGTGATCACTGCATATGGAGTTACAAAGTAAAGACAGTAGGTGGGCAGTGGAAGTCTCTGACACAAATACTGGCCGGTGATGTATGCTTCAAACCTTCAGAACTGCCAGAAATCAGGCAGGGACAACCAGAAGTCAATTTTCAGTTTTGGATAGCCTTATTTTACCAACTATTCTCCACTCATTTTTAGGTAAACTGAAATAAAAAATCATTTTCACAGGCAATTTTGCCTGAATGTCTCAGAATGTGTAACATCATTTACATGGGATTGCTATGTGCACCGCACTGCATAGCCCTACAAAGAGATGCAACTTCCACATTACCACTTTTGCCATGAAAAAGTTTAGCAACTTTTAAATAGAGGTTGTTACCTGATCATTAATAAATCTTCTGTGTTTTAGTTCATTGTGTGGCTTTGTCATAAGGATTCAGTGAGCCAGAATTTCAAAAAAACATTTCAGACAAGAAATAAAATACAGGTAAATTCTTCCAAAGCAACAAAATAAGGTGTTCCCAACCAGATACAAAACATATGAAAAAATGGAAATTCTACTTTCCGTTAACAACTATATTTTGCATTATCATGTTAGAATCATTAGCAAAGAAGTATACTGATTTGTCATCAATAAATATAACGATTATATGCAGGTTTTTTTCCACTATTCTACTCCAGCATTGGTTATGGGCTGATTAATGAGCTTCCTGAACCATTCTGAAATACTTAGAAAAACATCAGTGCATTTTATTTCAATAAATTTGCTGAAAACAATAGATCATAAAAGACTAGGCTATTCTTATGAAAGAATAATGAAACCTTTAGCACCACAAAGCATAGACTCTCAGTATCCTCCTTCGTATATCAAATGTATTTACCCTTTTCCCATTTTTGCCCTCCAGATGCATGTTTTTCTTAGTACATGAGACAGGTTTCCTTTATGCTGGTACAGCTGTGTTTATAGTTTAAAAAAAAAAAAAAAAAAAAAAGGATTAAAGCACAAGGGATGGTATTGGAAATGAAAAAATTAAGTACCAGAACTTTAAGTATTTCAGAAAAGGCACACCAAAAGCTGGTAGTCCTGACAAAATGTAGTATTGGAAGTGATAGCTTCATCATGGATATATTTGGACATGAAGTGTCACAGAATTGCAGTTATGTACCAATGCCGAAGAGAAAGAAACACAGTGGTCACATCTGCAACCATTCAAAAACAAAATCAGAGTCATACATCACCCTTCAAAGTAAATACAATGCAGCCCATGCTCACCTTTCACATGCTCATGTACTATATGCCTTAGAGAAGACTGTCTTCAAATACAGAAGTTATTCAGCTGTCATGCAGGTGTGAAGTCAAACATGCAGGAAAACATTATTATGTCCAAGTTCAGTAAGTAAGTAAGTAAGTGTAATTACATAACTAATATATGAACTCTACCACCATAATCGTCATTACTCAGCTTGCTCACACTGTCGTATAAGATACAAACACACAGCACGTAACTGGCCCAAGCGCTGCCCCAAGATGTTCTGTGCTGATCACAAGGAGCTGTCCCTTGGCTGGATTTATCTCTTATTTTGTATAAGTGAACAAAAAGAAAAAGCAAACTCTTAACTGAAGATGGGGGATCACAGACAGGATTGTTACCTCTGTGGGTCTTTCTGACAGAGACCAGCTAGACCTAGCTAAGAGAGAAGCTGGGTAAGGGAGACCCCAGGTCTTCCCTATGCCAACAGAGCAAGAACAGTGGGTTCTCACACTGGTTTCCCCCCAGAAGCAGATGCCACCAGATCCTTAGGAAAGGAAAGATGGTTCTTATGCTCATCTCCTCCTGCCATTTGAAAGCCAGTGCCTAATACTTGCATTCAAGTGCAGAGGCCATTGCTTCTCAATCCATCACACTTTATTGTCAGTACAGCTTGATGTGTATGCTCTATTGTCAGTACAGCTTGATGTGTATGCCTCTAAGGATACTGTTTACATAACCTACTAGCTGTGTATTAACAAGGAGAAACATTCCGATCTACCAGAAATGCAGATATCTGAAGAGTGTATAGAACAAGCAGTTTATATAAGATGTTCCTTTTTGTTCAGAAAATGGTTTCACATCGAGCAGGTGACCTATCATGCCACAAAATTATTAAAGTACTGCTGCCTGGATACAAATTTTTCACAGGCAATTTTGCCTGAATGTCTCATTCCCAAATGACTCTATAAAAAAATCTAGTTTTCTTCCTGTTGTTCAACTGAAAAGTAAAAATTCCTTTATCTTCAGGGAAGTAATCAAGCAACTTTCTTAAATTAAAAAAATTTAAACTTTGACTGCATATATATTAAAAGCTTTGATTATAATCAAATAATATAATCATATTATATATATTATATAATAATATAATATTATATATAATATATATATATTATATATATTATATATGATTAATAATTATATGTATACAAGCATAAATATAATATTATAATAATATAATGATGTATGATTATATGTAATATAATATAATCAGATATAATATAATCAAATAATCAAATATAATTATAACCATAATTAAGCCTATCTATAACAATTTTGTTTTTAATCAGTTACTCACAGTCTACAATTATTTCTAAAAATACTGTCTATATAACTTTGCATTTTGCAGATATAAAAATATATAAATTCAATTGCCTGTCTACAATCATTTTACAGATAATGAAGGATTTATAGAGACATATTCAAAACGACAATAAATGACACAAAATTATTATGTAACATTAATTTGACTCTGTGTGTATATGTATTATGATACATACGCCTTTACAATTTTTGTGCTAGCTGCAGCTCCACTATCATTTTCTCATCCACTGTACAGAATGGTCAGTATTCATTTAAAAAAACCCTGGTTTTTATTTTGTTTTAGCTTTACTGTGCAATCTCTGGACAACTGTCCTACCATAAAACTGTATCGTGCAAAAAGATTAAATTCTTCATAACGTTGTTTCCCAACCATATTCATTAATATCTAAACCGAGTGCTACAAAACCATGGTGTAATTTATTTTAATAACAACTCTACCAGATTGTGGGAAACCTTAATATTTTATGTTTGCAAATTACAGTTCCTGATATTCTTTTAATCTAGTATTTATAGACTGATGAGAATACATCATCATAAAGTAAAAGTATGTTACTTTTAAAAAAAGGTAAAAAAAGTTGGGTTTTCTGTTAGAAAAAAGAAGTTATTTGCTTGTTTTCACCCAGACTTCAGTTTCAAATACATAGGTGTAGTTCAAATGTTAATAGTGATGGATGAAAGGTCTTCCTTTGACTCTAGGTATGATTAAAACTATAGAAGCTATCATATGGCTTTAACTAAAAGACCCAGTATAGGCATTCACCTGAAAAATTCACATCTCTAATATTAACCTCATGCAGCACTACATATATGAAAGAAGTATTAATTAAATTTTCAAGCTGTAACTGCAGAAAATTTATCCATTTCTGACTTGACATTATTCTCAGTTAGTCTCATCGTCAAGAGCATAGCAACAGAAATGCCACCTCAGGTGATTCTCACTCCTCTCCCTGAGACCTAAGTCAATAAGCACAAAATTGCCTACTTGATTTCAGATGTGAAGTGTGTGCTAAGTACAGAGGATGACCAAGAGCAGAAAACTGAAAATCAAAAAAGAAGAAAAACTGAAAAAGAAGGGAGAAAAGGAAGAAACAGAAGCAGAATGTGAGAAAACAGAAAATAGAAAGAAGAGAAAAATCCACAAAATGTCCCTTTTAATAGTCCTTGTTTGCACATCAACCGATTTATCTACTGTTTGATAGAACAAGCATAGCCCATCTAATTTCCTGAATTGTAGTTCACTGCTGATTTGTTGCATAACCTGGAAAAAGTAGTCTTTAATGAAGTCATAATTGTTTTTACTATATACAGTCACCTGCAGTATAAGCTGTCCAGTCACAGAGTGAAATACCTTGTTCTGCACCCCCAAGAGTGAGGGTTGTCATGGCTACTGCTACTACAAAAGTCTTGACTTTATATGACTAACATTTTATGTTTAAAAATAGTATTACGTTAAAACCTAAGAGACAAAAAAGACATCTCTGGGTATGGTGCTGTGCAAGCACAGTAAAAAGATGGTCCTTTTTTTTTTTCATCTAAACCACTTACAATTATATTATACAAAAGAAAAAAAACTTTATTGGATTGATTTTCCAAATTTCTGGCAAAAGCACTCCTTAATGTATTTAAAAAGATAACATTTCTAAAAGCATGATGGAACACAGGATGAAGCCCATTTTTTTAAAAATGCACAAAAATTAGAAAAATTATCACACTTAAAATAGTTGTTACTGCATGATTTTCTTGTAGTAACAGTGTGTTCCACGTGCAAGCACATCTGACTTATTTTTTCATGCGATGCAGACTTTCCCTCTGTGAATTTGTGAAAGTCTAGCTTAATTAAGAGCCACAAAACCATGACCTAAATAAATCTAAAGGACAAAACTAAAAAAAATAAAACAAAACAAAACCAAAAAAAAACCCCACAAAAACCTCCAAAAAAAGAGTCAGATTATTTTTCTACAACTGTGTTGCTTTCACTTCGAGGAATGGACATGTTTTCTTCTATTCTGGTCTTAAGGACTCAGCTCTACTTACGCAAGATGAGTCATGAGGACTTCTCCCTGCTGAAAGTGCCAACTTTTAAAGGCATTACTTTTTAATGCCTTTATTACTTTTTAATGCTATATGTAAAAGCTTACTACTCACCAGCAGCAGTGAGGTACATTATTCCACCCTAGGATCTGACCCTAATTTAATTTCTTTTGTCAATTCACATTTCTTCCTCTTAATGATGCTGATAGGGCATACATAGTAAAGAGAGGTTTTACAATCCGAGAGTTCAAATGCCAGCTGAGGTTCAGTGAGAATATATCTTCAGTGAAATCAATTACGCTATACTATTTTCACATCAGTTGAAATCTGGCAGCTGGAGAGAACCTAAACCCACTTTTCGGTTAGGATGGTTACTATTTATGCTGCACTTGTCATGTTCCTTGCTGAAGCTCCATCTCTCTCTACCTGCTGAAGATGTGGCCTGTAGAACAATGAGGAAGAGCTGCGCAGAAGCATCTCTGTGAGTTTTGGGGGGGTTTCTTTGAGCATGAAAGGAAAGGTCAAGACCTTCCTACTATTCTTCCTTGTCTTTGGTGAGCTTTCCAAACTAACATCAAATCGATAATCTAGCTGTAAGAGTCTGCCTTCCATTGGCAGCTGCACTATTTATAACATTATTTTAAAACAACTTAGTTATCCATTACTTAAACCAAACTGAAACGAGCCTTGCTTAAACACAAATGTGTTCTAGAGATATCGTGGTTCAATGAAGAGTTTAAAAATAATTTAAAAAAAAAATCAAATATAATTTGCAGCGAAGATTATAATAGTAATTATTACCTAATGGAAGTATATCATCTCCGTTCCTAGAAATATATTAGCACATGGTGGCTGCTAGACATCTGCAGTAAAATCACTATCTTTGTTAAGATGTTGACCAGCAGCATGTAGAACGTCACAGACATGCCCAGAACAGAAGATGAACACTTTAAGGTGAAAATGTATCACCTAGGGTCATGATCTGTAAGATGTGGTAGGTACATTTTAACCAAGCTGCATTTATGTGATGGCAAAGTCAGCTTCAGCCAGAAGCTCTCTCAAGCAAGTAAGACTACTTGTTGGACTTTACAGGAAGGTCTACCAGAACTGTCTAACCTCAGTGTTAAAGGCCTGAAAGGTCAGCTGTGCTTCTGAATATAAACAGATTAATCTGATGACGCACTATGCTTTCTAAAAATGTTGTATTAGTTGCTTTTTAAGCTGGAGGGGCTTGATGCTGTTTCATTCAGCAGCAATGTTTCTTTTCTTGTTTTGTGTTTTTAGATTCAGGGAACAATACCTCAAAGCACAGAATCAGTGACATGTTAAATGAAGGTGAGTAAGGCTCTATTTCTTTAGTGGTATGTGACTTATATCTCAATGAATGGTAATATTTACACATTTTTGTGTTTGATGCAGTTACTACATCCAAAGGGCAAAATGTTCAGCACTTATCTATCTTCACACTGATTAGCCTTCTAACCTTGTAAATGCTCCTGATACCAACAGCAAAGAAGAATCCTAAGGGCTAACTTTAATTGCCATTTCTGACTTTGGATGAAGGCAAAGGCTACAAAGCAAAGCTGATTTTGACTCCAATATTCTGCACAATTTTGACAGCATCCTTTCAGGGGCGGGGGGGGGGGGGGGCGGAATCCTGAAAAAAAACAGGGAGAAAAAAAGAAAAGAAAAAGAAAAAAGAAGACATCAAACAAAACTTAATGTGAACAAGAATAAAGTATTTAGGACTTTTCTCCTCAATATGTATCCAAAAATATGTCCTTTTAGAAAAGGAAAAGATATCTTCTTGCATTGTAATCCAAAGATATTACTAAGATACTTGTAATTGCTGAACAAGACTCTGCTGTTCTTCTGCATGTAGACAGGCAGGTATTTTCTAATTAATCTTTGGGCTCTAAGTAATTCTTTAAGGAAAAATTATTGTCAGTACCAATATAAAATGAAGAACAGTATGATTAAAAAGAAACAGTTAATGGCTAAGCTAAACTGTTTCTTAAAATCAATGTACATGTAAATTCCTAGGGGGGCTTGGTTTATTGGAAATACACTTATTATCTGGCCAATATGCAGCAAGTGGGAAAATGCCTTACACATATGTGCTCCTGGCAAACAGAGAATCTCACATACCAAAGATTTACACAGTTGTGTGTACCATCTACTACTGAAAAACAGCAATGCTTAGTAATAAAAAAAAAGAATATTTCATGTGTTTACTGAAACACCCATGCAAAAACTGAGCACATTACAGCACGTGTTTGACACCTATTTTCAAGATCTGTATCAGTACCATATTCTTTCAGGTAAAGTCCAAGACAAAGCCTTTAATCTTCAGAGACCTATATTAATTGAAACATGCTGTAAAGACAGTAACACTCTCCCCACTTTCACTATTGATTTTCAAGGGAAGGAACTGCTGACAATCCATTGTCTTGAATGATCATTTGGCATTTGCTACTCACATCAGTGCAAAATACCCATTGATACTAGTGAGAGGGCATGAAAGTGAATTTAAGCATTACTCTGTTAGAATATGCAGCACAGAATGTAAGTGATAGATTACAGCAGAGAAACCGGGTCCAGACATCCCACAGGAATGCTGAGACAGGAACTTCTGGTTTTATTCAGACTTCTGGTCTTTGAATTTCTCTTTACTGCCATTACCCTTGGCACTTTCAATTTGGCTATGCAGCTTCACCTTGGTTCTAGTGAGAACATCTACATTACAAAGCCATCTTAGACTGTCTGATCTGGTGCTGCTGTAAAGAACTATATAAGGTACTAGCCTTATCTCACATACCCTTCTGCAGCATTAAATTCTTAGCTGCTTTTTAAAGTTGGTAAGAACGCAGCAACATAGGAAAACTGAGATTCTCAGAATACTACCAGTATAAACATGAACAAAACACTCAAAGCCAAACCCACATGCTCCAGACCCAGAAGCTAACCCAGACATGTAGCATCACATAACAGATATGAAAAGCTTGGGTCTTAATTAGCTATGAAAGTACTGAAGAGGAGGCACCACCACCAAAACCATTTTTCTTTCCATATGTAACTAATTGGTACAAAAAAGTGTCAGTACATACCTGCCATTATTGCTGTACAGCTATGGGCAGTTCTGCACCTAGCCCATGAAATATGTTTTCATGCTATATACACTATTATGGTACTCTCCATTAGAAATGCCAAAGAATACAACTTATGTAAACTGCCTCAGAAAGAGATAGTTTTGGCCATGGACCATTTCCTCATTAAAGGAAAAATACCACCACCACCTTAAAGCAAAGCAGAGCAGCAGCTGGCGCTCACTGCCAAGAGCAGGTAGGCTGCTTGTCAGGGTCTAGCAACCTGTAGTCCAGGCAGACTGCTGCCCTCCACATTTAAATCCAGAGTCAGCATCAAGGATGCTGACTACCATTCAGCTTAGTTTTCATATAGTCACCCATTTGAAACCCATATTAAAATGTTTCCTGGACATCCACATAAGCCATCTGCAGCCTGCAGGTCCATGGCATTGTGCCTTGTGGCTGCAGAGAAAAACTGTACTTACACTGGTCTGATTTAGCTCCCAAGAATGCGTCACTGAGCTTAAAGAAAAGGGTATCTGAGGTCACCTCCTTCCTCCTAAAGGATTAATGACCAAATATGAAGTCACCTACTCCTCAGTGGAAATATGTCATCTACCATTGTCATGAAAGACAATGCTGGAACTTCAAATATAATTTACTTACAAAATAATATACAAAGTAATGCACTCCTATTTTTTATAATCATCACAAAATGTAACAATAAAAATGCAATTCTTAATCAACTGATACATACAAACAAAGCTGTGCATACAGCACAGTAGCAGATGTTCTTTCCCTACCTGTTCACTTACATTTAAAAGGATGAGGTGAAACACACTTTTAAGGTTTCCCACATAAAAATTTAAAGTTTGTCTTATTCTGGAATAAAGCTATCAAAAGATAGTCTACTAGAGAAAAAAGAGCACTTCCAAGGACACACAGCATGAGAGCAAGTGGTGAAAAAGCACCACTTACAAGTCCCCAGTGTTTTTCAGTAGATATGTATTTTAATTTTTCCTTGAAATAAAACAGATGCAGTCATTCTTCTAAAGCTCCAAAAGAAATAGAACACTTTTCAAGGTGCCCCTTCTGCGTAACATTAGCTACACACCATGCTCTCCTGTGATATTCCATGTGCTAAAGCTTCTTGACAGACTTGTTTTGGAATATTCAGTCTCTTTAAAAATCATGTAAAAATAAGTTAGTTTCTGCTGACAAGTGATAATACTGCTTAGTCATCCAAAGAACCCTAGACACAGTCTTTAATTACACAGCACTGTGTCTCCATCGTAAGGTAACTCCTATGACCATGGTCTGTCATTGCCACATTCAACTGGCACAAAGCAATCTCTTAAGGGTGGGAACCTCAGTCATGTTCAATTTCAGACACTGATTTCTTTAGGAGTTCTCAGTGCCACCTACTAGTCAATTTCAAATTCACTGATACAGGTCATGCTCACAAAGGAAAAACAAAAGAAAAGAGAGAGAGATCCTTCTGTCACTTGTTGAGTGCTTATTTTCAGAACATTTTAAGGTGGGAACCTGTTTCTTAAGGGATAAGTATAAAGGATCACGAGAGATGGACATTATTTATTGCTTCTGTTTGTTATAGATGCTACATGAAGAATGAAATGTAATGTCAAGTATTTGCGGAACTTCTTTTTTTTACACAGATAGATACTTGGATTTTAAGAGCCATTCACTGTTCTGGGTCTGTCACAGACTTGGAGTTTCACAAAGTACATTTTCTTCTTGCAAGATACTTACGAGGATTATATTCACTGAGTGATTAAATGAAACAAATGTGAAAACTAATGCAGAGTTTAATTAGCAGATTGACATCCTTAACACAAGCTGTTCACTTACATGCAGTAGCTGTTTATCTGTAAGGGAACAAGTTCATTTGGATAGTTTATCAAGGATTTTGACTAATACAGATGTAAGTAGCTGTGAGATAATCACACCTCCACTTTCATCCTTATGTCTCTGCCCCATTCCTCCAAAAATAGATTTTATCATGCCCACAACAGTATCTAAATAAAACTTCTGTTAGACTGATCCTGCCTGATGTTAAATCTATGCGGCTTAACTGAAACAGCGATAAATGTGCAGGTGTGTATGTGATCATAACAAGAGTACAAAAATGGAAAAGCTCAACTTTGTAACAAAACCAGAATTAGTAAGAGTTCTTACCTCTCTTTCTCAACAGATAATCTCTTAAAGCTGAAGACTGAAATATTAGTACCAACATCTTTTTCTCTGTGAAGGGCTTTTTAAGTCCAAGAGGGCAAAATAATGTGTTAGCAATCTGTATGTCATGGACTTACTCTTCTTTTTAACCCTACATATAAAGCTTATAAGAGCAACAACTGCATAAGCTCATCAGCAGCAATGATATAACTTTGCCAAGAAAACTGTGCTGATCAGAGTTCTTTCTACTTGCATCTAAATGAATCTGAGTAATGCTGTGTCCAAAATCCTGAGGGAGCTCTGGATGATCCATTCTCCTACTGAAAGCATTAACAGAATAGCATTTCATTTTATTAATGTAAAATGCACACCTGATAAAAATCGTATTTGCACAGGACAGCTGTCTTACAATTTGACCCAAGTAAACTCCTTCTCCTGCTGCCTCCGTTCCCTCATCTGTGAAAAACATATAAAAATCTTTGATGCTGCCATGGAGGCACTGTAAGCAATGAGTGCCACTGCTGTATGAAAGAGAATTTGTTCAGGTAAATCTCCCAAGTCCCCCATAAGGCCATTTTCTCTACTTGCTTCTCTCCTTTTGAAAGCAGCTTTCACAAAAATGGGATTTCTTAAAGAACTTTGCATCTACAAATACTCATGGAAGCAGTGGAAATTATAGGCAACTTCTTAATGTAAAGCCAAATGTGGATAAAGTTAGACTCAACAGATGCAATGTCACACACGTTCCTCTCAGAAAGAGACGAACAGCTGTCGAGTTCTGCTTTGTGGAGGCTAGCTACACCAGCATGATAAAAGAGCATATGAACAGACACATAAACATCTTGCTTGACTGTATTTGACAGACAGGCTACGTTTTTGGTTATAATATCTGGGCACACTAATGCATATTCTCTAAACTGACTTCCCTCCTAGTCTCACTCCCCTCCTATACTGCAGCAGATGCCTGCAAAACCTGCTCTAAGTGCACAGGGTTAATTGTAACCAGCTGGTCCAGAACACAGTAGGTATTTAAATACCTTGTGAGGAAGCCAAAACATAAGAATTCCCTTTTTTTCCCTTCTTTTCTTACTGTAGTTACTGGTAAAACCTGCTTTGCGTCTACACATGCCAGCAGGCCCTGGTGTCCTGTGGAATGAACTGTTCATGATGTTTTGCTGCAAAGGAAAATGTACCAATCCACTCATCTGGAGACAATTTAAAGTTCCACTACCACACACATGCACCAGAGAGAGGTCAATTTTCAGTCTTGTTTTTAATTCTTCCTGTGTTTTACCTTCCGTCCACAGCTGGGGTTCTGTTCCATGAGCAGCTTTCCAAGCCCTCAGAGATTGGTTAAGGGAAGGGAGAAGAGAAAAATACTTTCAGGAGCTACACACTCCTATGGCTACAGTTAGGTTTTTATTTTAACACTAACATTTAAGACTCTTTGGAAAGTCTTGGATACCATTAAATAGCAATTTTGTATGATTAAAATTATATGGCAGTAAAAGAAATCAAGCAAGAGATGTTACAAATGTTGACTTCCTGCCCTCCTCTCAATCCCTGGACAGGAATCTTCCAAACCCAATATGGTCAAATCAGGTAGGGGAACATCACATGTCACAGATATGTTCCCAGTCACTCAAAAGATCACTTGTTCATTTGTTAGATCTGCTTCAAGAATAAGGTGTAAAACCCCAGTTTTGCTGACTGAAAGACTGCTAAGAAAAACAGCAGATGCAGATGTTGAATCTTGGAAGCCTCAAGAAGACTTCTCCCGTTTTCTGAGTAACTAAGTCCTGGTAATAGAAGTGGTACAATGACTCCACTACAAAAAGAGAGATGACCATCCCAAAGTGACTATGAGCTCAAATCTTTTACTGCATGGAAGGCATGAAGCATTGACCACTTCAGACAGATTAATATCAAGTTTCTTAACCCCAGTTCGCTTGAACCCTTGCTTCTACTAAATTGTCTAAAGGTGAGAATTCAGCTGATTATCCATAAAAACTGAACTTTTAAAAGGCAGTGAAATTTTGGATGCATTCTGTCTTAGGGGTAAGCTGAACAGAATTTTTCAGAACTTCAAAAATTCTGGAATTTCAGGGACAGATTTCAGCTAAATTTGCTTTCACATCCAGCTGTAAGGACAAACAGTCTGCAAAACAGGTATCATTACCATTTGTACTGGAGAAAAGAATCTGCTTGATTTTTATTTCTCAATTTAACTTTGAAGCCCAACACTGTTAAGTAAAAAATGATTGCATTTAGGATGCTAAAAAAACCAAACCAAAAAAGACTATTTTAGCTACCTTCTGAAGTAAAACTACACAGCTGAATGGTAAACATCTCTTAGCATTAAAATGCAACACATTTATATACTTTTGTTAGTTAAGAACTCACATAATATAGAGAATTTCAAGATCCTCCCCTAGCCACAGAGAATCGTAAACCTATGCAGGAACAAAAATGGCTTGTAATTAGATGATCTGTTTTCAGTGATGTGCCCCAAATAAAAAACAACAGACGGCTGTTTTGTTACTGATTTTGATTGCCATCAATGCCTAGGCACAAAGCTCTTCAGTCAAGGAAATAAGTGTGGCCTGCAGAAATACCTGAAACCAACTGGCAGGGAACTGTTGCTGACTCCTGTTCAGTCTGAAGGAAGCAAAAGTCACATGACTGCACCCAAAAGTCGTGATAACTTCTTGTCCAGGACCAGTGCAAACTGCATCCAAACAGACCAGGAGGAATCAGAGGGGAAACCAGCCTAGTGATTGAGACACGCTTTTTTTCTGCTCTTTTTCTTTAATAACAGAACATAATGCTCTTCTAGTGCGTCTACCATTTCAGGTCACGTTGGATTTACATTGTAAAGCACTGTGCAACTATGGCATTTCTATGAAATCCTAAATTTTTACTCAAACTTGACGCTTAAGCAGATAGTGTGCTCCTGTAAGCAGTTAAGAAGCACATTTTTTACCATCTAAAACAGGGTTACAGGCATTCACTCCTTGAAATTAAAAATATAACAATTTAAGAAGATTCATTGCTAAGAGGCCCATTATACAACTGATGATGTATCTTCTGGCAAGAAATTCCAACTGAAGAAATGGTATAATAATCAGATGAAAATCATATATAGCAATGGCTAGGTGAGATACTTATTTTAGATAACATAAAGGTAAGCATAATTAGAATGAGTCATTAACAACACATGACTACACACCTATAAGCATCTCAGCTTAATTTAGTAGCTAACAAGAAAACTCGATAGTTTTTAGTGAGACAATGAGTTATTGTAGGTTCCAACTTCTTAATTTTGCAGTTGTTCAAATACTGCAATCGGCACATTTTTATTTTGCTTGATAAAACTTAAAGTGTCTCAAAAATGCACTTTGTTCTAGTCCACCAAAAAAAAAAAAAAATATCATTACATAACAAATGACTGATCCTTACTTAGAAGTATGGTAAGCCATGTTACCAGTTGACAGAGTACCTATGGCAAAAGGTTTCTTATTCTAAAGCATAGAAATGCGTTCCGGAGTATTCATAATGTTTTAAACTTGTTCATCCTTGTCATTAATTCAAAATGAACATTTAACCAAGCCTTAGATGGCAGAAATTCTGGACCTCAGAGAAGCATAGAAATGACTGTATCAGAAGATGGTGCAAGGATGCTGTCTATCTGCAAACTTCACATCACTGCAATAAAACATGAGTTACGAGGAAGCTCAAGATAGGTACACTTAGTTGTGTAAGCAAGTAATTAAAACTACTTACCGAACATACTCCTTACTACATACACTCTGGTGGTTTCACAGTATCACCATACGACATGATGTAATGAGGAATTTCATGAGTATTTCTTGTGCCTATGGTTTTCGCTGCAGAAAGTGGTAGAAGACTTATTTTGGAGGCACAATGGACAACATCCAAATATTACTGCAAATTGGATTCCAAGATGAATGGCTGATATCCCACTAATTTTTCAAGTGGAGAGACTGAGGGAAAAGGATTGGTTTGCTCTTGGACACAAAAGTCAGCAACATGCCATTATTAGAGTCTGATATTCTGATATCAGATACTGAACAAAAAGTTTTCCTCACTAGCTTCTCATGAGCTTCTTTCTTACCTATGTCTGCATAAAGCAACAGAGATATGTAGTTTCTGGCATACAAGCATATTTCAAAGTACTGAAATTTAGGCACTTTAAATAATTCTAAACTCAAAATAACACTACATTCCTTCAAAATAATGAAGCTCCAACAATCTAACACATTTCCAACTACTGCAGTACTACTGACCTAAGTATGGGTACTAAGATGACAATGATACAAACTGGCTTTGTAACTTCTGCTGGTAAAACCAAAACCACCATGAAAAAATAGGCTACTACTGAGTCTTTTCTTCTGTCACATACCAAGCTCCGTGATCATTACATATTCTTATCAGGTAAAGAATGCCAATTACTGTGAAGTAAAAAGCAGAGGACTGTATCAGTATGAAGTGACAACACTGTATAGGTCTCCCTCTAACTTCTCCTTCGGTTATGGTTTTAACTAAGATGAAAATTAACTCAGAATCCAGTAAAATGTGAAGGAACAGCATCCTCTTGGGTCCCTGACTCATAGGCAAGCTGGTAACTGAATAGGAGAGTGGCAGAGTAAGACTATCATTAACTAGAAGTCATCACTAATTGGTAAGGGATTGACAAAAGATCCATGCAGTTCCTGTCATAAAATATAATTTCAAAATGAAACCTCATGAGAAATCTAGAAAGGAGAGTGGGAATAATCCTTTCAGGAAATTAACATACAAGAACTTAGGAAAACAACAAAAGCCATTCAAAAGGCAAGTTGTTCTAAATTGCATATATCTCTTTTGATAGATGAAGTAATGTTTTGGGTAGGTTTCAGAGACCCACAAATAAAAAAGTAAAATAGTGTTTATACCTTTCTAAATCTAGAAAACATGTAACAATATTCCAAAGATGTGCACTTTTCTGTGTGCTCTGATTTAAAAATCAAATCATAAAAATCCTTCGGAATAGAAATTACTGGTGTCTTTCCATTTTGATATAAGTTTACACAGAGAACCAGAGAGCTAACGGCATCCTTAAGATGTCAGTTTTCCAGGATTTTTGGTTTCTGCTAACCACAGAAATTTCAAAGTTTATCCTTCATTCTTTTTTCAGAAATAAGCATCAGTTTTTGAAGCACATTTTTGCATGTACTTTGCTAAAGGTTGAAAAATACTGACCAGCATTTCTGCAAATTTCAATATGCTTCAGAAAGAGTCGTGAATGTTTATTTCCTACCAAAAAAAAAAAAAAAGAAAAAAACTCTAAGTATCCATGAAGATGACATGTAAAGAAAAGGTCTCAAGATCAGTGACATATTCATAACACATCAAAATTAGAAGGCAGTTGAATCAACTTTACATATTTGACCGAGATCATCAGATTGAAAATGATTGTTTCCAGTACTGTTACGCACATACCAGAGTTTTACAATTTCCTATTCACTAGCACAGATAATCTCCAGGAAGGTTCAGCTGAACACATGCTTATTCCAGAAGCTGCAGCAGTTAAATAACAAGCTAAGACAGCTGGGTTCAATTTAGGTTGAGGATTACTCAATCATTCAAAAGATAACCACTGTTAAGCCGGTGAAAGCCAGCATTGCTGCTATCACTGAACTTAATTGCTAAATGCAGCTTTATTCTATTTAGGACATTAAAGAAGTATTTCTAAAAGGCTACTATTTTCCAGGGTGGGGAAAAAAAAAAAAACAAAAAACCAAACCAAAACTAAAACAAAAAACACCAAAACAAAACACAAAAACAAAAACAACCAACCAACAAAAAAAAACCCTCCACACACAAAAAACCAAAAAAACAGAAGCAAACAAACCATACAAACTTAAATTCGAAAGAAAAACAATTCTCTCTCAAAATATAACTACTACTCTGAAGACCCCAGATTAGCATAAATTAAAGAGATTAAAACCACATGCATTTGACATTTTCAACTTTTTTGAGAACATTATGCATACATCTCCTATATTTAACTCTGCAACTGATTCACCATTTTCTGCCCAAAATCTTTCCATGTGGGGGAAAGGCTTAGGGAACGGACTACTGTTGTAGATAATGGTGAATTTTTTTCTTATTTAGCTCAGAAATGCATTATAGTAGGAAAGAGCAGGGTTACTTGAGGGTGGGTGTAGCACTCAAACTACGTACTTCCATTTTCCAGCTGTCTCAATTACAATTTCTATCTACTCCCTCCTGTCAGAAATCTCAACTGATTATATATTGACTTCTACAAAGACACTGAAATATTCCCTGCCATGTCTTCCATGGAGAAATCTTTATTCAAAGTACAAGTGCTAGGGTTTGATATGATTCCATATAGACTTAAAATCTCTATCTAGTTTTTAGTACAAAGTTGCCAGTTTCTTATTTTAGTGGGTTGGATTTTTCTTTTTCTTTTTTCCATCTGAATAGTAAATAGGATACCAGATTCTGCTGAAATTCTGACAGTTTATGGTGAAATGTGTTCATCAATTACTCACATTTGACTTCAAGCATTTCCCAGGTACCTAACATATTAAGTCCATTCTTGACAAGCTAAAATAACACTTCAGTGCAATTGTAACTTGCAAAGTTTTTGTATATTCAGAAATGGAAACAATCTTTCCAGTATTAATTGGCTTCTAGGTCTGAATCTAAGAATCAGTTAAATTACAGTATGATACTGATTTTTTACCCTTAGTTCTTATTTTTCATGTTTAAGTTCTAGTGGCATTTCCCTGGAAACTCACTATGTTTAACAACATCTTCATAACAGAAGCTTTTCAATACAGTCACATTCTCTTTCACGCAGAAGCATATTCATGGCATAAATAAGCAGTTAAATTCAGACCAGTGAAAGCTCACAGGAAAGCCTTCAAAGATAAGTAACCTACATCCATTTAAATACTGTACTTTCCCAATGCACATTAGTCTTACAGCCATCAAAAGTTCCCCTGTCAAAACATGATGAAAAGAATTTCTACAAGATCTGAAAGCTTCTGAAATATTATTCATCATCTCTATGTAGCTACAGGAGGGCCACTGCTCTATCCTTGCGTATGACTGCAATGGAAGTAACCCTGGGATAAAGTAATGTTTGTTGTACACTGGTAACTTGCTGTCTGCTGGTTAACTGGTTGTGTTACAGCAGTATATTCTCAGATTCATTGACATTCCACAGTATTCACACTGGTATTATGATCCATCTCTCAGGCATCGTCTTCTAGTAGATTAGGAACCAGGAGAAATGACTGAAGGGACTAGTAAGAGACCACAGATTTAAAGGGACTTTGTCAGGGCTGATAAACTCAAATGTAATTCCTTGCTTTGTACAGTTATTGCAGTAGTGCTATAAGAAGCTGTAGTTGCAAGAAGCGTACTTCAGAAACAGCATTTTGACAGTAAGTCTACAATCAGAAGCCAGTGTTAACAAAGTTGGAGAAAAAAACATATATTAAAAAAAGTTTCCATATACAAGCTTGTTGCAGGAAAAATGTCTTTAAACAGTATCCAAGTGTTGTAATATCCCAAGAAAGAATCTTTCAAATCCTGTTGTTCTCATTCCTTTGATTAAAAGCAAAAGTCTTGTAAGCAGTCTTTGCGCACTTTAATACTGATATTGCCTTAAAAAAGAGCGCTTAATAAAGGAAGTAAGATACATAAACTGCAGAAGGGATACAAAGTTCACAAACACCTGCAGCACTACCTGGTTTAATTTCACTATTATTAAAAGGACTATTACAACACCAAACAGCAGTGCTCATAAAGCACAAAGAAAACAGTTTACAAATCCTTTCATGGTTAAATTTGAATGATGATCTTTAAGTCAAACATCCAAGAATTCTAGAGTCTTTATTACTGGAATATTATGTCAGCTTTTGGTAACAACGATGCTCTTAAATATTTTTAAATTATAATACAAATTATTAGTATTTAGTATTTAACCAAAAAGAACCGGAGACGTTTCAGGTAATGTCTCTGTCTCACCAAGGTACATGAAACTTTAGAAACGGCAAA
The DNA here is from genome assembly GCF_004027225.2 of Strigops habroptila. NCBI lineage: Eukaryota > Metazoa > Chordata > Aves > Psittaciformes > Psittacidae > Strigops > Strigops habroptila. The sequence goes on from NC_044302.2 coordinate 67,339,408, forward strand.
ACACTGACAACAACTATTTCACGATTCACCTACTCACTTTCCATGTATGTGACCGTAAATAAAAAATAATAATAATGAAAAAAAGGACTTTATTCTAGATGCCTTGTCTTCTTAGGAGATGTCCTTAACATCTTTTATAAAAGGTCATATGAAATGGAAAAGCTGTTTCTAACAAATGGATAAATACAGGCCATGACAACAGTGCCACAGCACGAGCCCAGCACAGCCAGCCCAAGACCAGCCGAGCCCTCAGCCTGTGTCTGTGGGACATGACGTAACCCGTGGATAAGCCATACGCAGCTTATCATACCCTCTGACTAAATACACCCTTACTTCCTATCAGGCAAATCGAGAGAATAAAAGTAGCTTGTACTATCTTACGACCTGGCAATAAATCAGTTCAGGAGGGTAGGGACAAGACTCTCCTACAAGGGCTTCATAAGCCGCAATTTGTCTGACCAGGCGACCTGCGCCACACGATCTGCTGCCCGTGTGTCCAGGGGCACTGCCGCAGCAGCGTTATGTAAGCACTGTAATACTCTTACATCGACTGGGAACGCCAGACACTGGCAAAGTGCAGCTCGTTCACCCCTCTTCTCCCTCGGCACGTATAATTGATGGTAACTGCAATTTGTGAAGCGAGGGCCTGACCCAGTGGTGCACTGAAATCACTAGGCAGCTCCCAGTGGCCGCCGGGAGGCAGAGCCCGACCCCCATGGATCCCACAGCGCAGCGTTCTCTGTTGGGGGACGCAGTGCTGCCCCTGACAGTCATCCCTCTGCCCCGAACTGCCCCGCATCACACCAAGCACAGGCAAAGGGGGTGCTCACATTGCGAGACACAAGAGATACAACTGCACACAGGCACAGACACTGCAGGCATCAACGGTGACATCTTTAAAATTTTCCTAACAACTGTTACACCAACGTGCTGCTCTACACCCTGAAAACAGACCGATGCAAACCAACGTGGTTCTTCGAAGAATCAGAGTTTAGCATAGTTGCTTTAAGTCCCAGCAGGAAAGAATGTGCTAATTAGTGCTGCTGACACAGCCTCAACAGCATATTTGACTATCTGGAGATGAGAATGACAAACCCTCTACAGAAACAATGTGTTCTAAGTACAGCTCATCAGGAACTGAATGACTTGTGTCTCTTAGAAAAACAATGGAGATTTTTTTTTTTTTTTCCCGTGCTGTTATTGTCCCAGGGTTTATCCCTGTTTGAGCCCATCAATAAAAAGAGTACAACTTGTTTTGAAGGGATGGATAGAATGATTCAATTCTGACCCACTTAGATCAGCTCCTTCCTATCCTCTATCTCTACAGCATGTAAACTGGCCATAACCCCAGCCAGGTAGCCTCTGGATCCAAGATTAACCTGAACCAGGGCACTTTAGTCACCGACATTCGTCATTTAGCACCAAACAGTCAGCCACAATAGCAATCACCATTTAAGCGGGAACCAGAGCCAAGATCTCTGGCTGAGACTGTAACAAGTCTTTCACTTGTATGCATATAAAAATGAATTGATTGTTTTACACTGAAAAACTGAACTTCTTATTTCAAGATGTTGTCTTGTATGAGAAATTCACTCATTTATAGCCAGAAGAGCAAAGAAGAGACACAGTGTTGAAATATCCTCTTTCCTTGGTGAATCATTGCGGGAACCAGTGTTTATCTGACTTCAAATTCCCAAGTGCTTCTGCTTCCAAACTATAAACAGTGAAAAGATGAAGGAATAGCAAGCATAAGAAATCGTAGCTGTTTCCTCTGTACGCTAAAAATGCCATGTCCAAAGAGCAAAGTGTTATTAACTTTTTATTCCTTTGCAAGAGTGTGAGGTTTAAATGGAAAATAATATTGAACAGTACATTTACACTGGCGATGTCACTGTTCCCCTCGGGCAGACTAACTTCACATCACTATTCAAAGCGCTAGCCACTCTGCTAGTTAGCACAAATACTACAAAAAATATTAGGACACATTTTTAATGCAATAAAATGCCAGTTAAATAACTTTGTTCCTAAGACATTTTCCAGCTAACAGTGGATATGCAGATCCCCACACTGTGTGTGTGGGCTACCAGGCTCTCAAGTCATGAGAGAGACAGACTGTGGAATGAAATGTCTGGGGAAGTTGGTAATGAAATAAAAATTCCTTCATTTCTAACCAGCCCACACTTAGTCCTTGAGCGATCTGCCGGTCACTGAAGACAACTACAATTTTCCCCACCACTTTCAATTACAGAAGAGATCCAGCCCTAGGTGATAGTAACAAAGTCCTTTTCATTTCCTGGCTCCTGTGACAAGCAAGAAGTCCAGGTTAGTTTGGTCTGAGAATGTACTGAAATGACAGCAGACATACTGCTGACATCTTGAACAAAGACTTTATGGACTAAGAGCTCAAAGTCTTTCAGAATCACAGGCAAGTGATTTTTTTTTTACTCCGAATTATCCTAAGATACAATACACAATCATTCTGAGCTGAGCAAGCACCTTTCTAAGAGCCATCTAGCAAAACCTGTTTGGTACCTTGAACAGTGTGTATGAGTATGGCACTTCCACAAATTCTCACTGCTGCTCTCTTACCACTTCAACCTACCAGCAGTCTAAAATTCATTTCAGCAGCATAACATTCCTGAATTTTTTATAAGCCCTAATGACAATTTATCTCTCTCAAAGAGATTTAGCAGGATCTAGAATGACAGGGGCACTCTTACCACTGAGATCACCCAACTTTCCTTAAACATCCTTGTAGTCTTTCGGCAATGAAATCCTAGGATACGTGTCCAATGCAACATGCTTCCAGCTCGTCCATAAACCAGCTGCCACAAGGTGGCAAGGCAGAGAACAGGCTGTTGTGAACTCTTCAGTTCCCTTTGAACTACTGGCAATAGTCTGCACCGGTAACTAAGTGAAGAGGGATGGTATATATAACATAAGCACTCAGAATAGCCTCTTCCCTTTCCTATCACACCAGAGTTTCACCTCTTTCCTAATAAGAAATGATACTAAATGCTAAACTATACTGCTGTTAGCAGAACTCTGCCAAGCCTTTGGTCTGGCTATGACAATGCTATTCCCAGCTTCCACATCAATTTGTGGTTGCCTTTCAGACAAGAAAATATGGAGAATAAACAATTAAGCAAACTTCTGTTTCAATTTTTCCCCCCTTTTACTCTGCGAAAGTAAAAATTAGTAAAAATTAAACACAGAAGTACTTGGATGAAGCTCTGTATCTCCTCACAGAAGCAAGTGTTCCTCATTGTTGGAAATACAGATAATTTTGTTCACCTAGTTGGCAACCAGCAGTGTTATTTTTTAAAAATAAATCTCTTAGTGGAAAAAAAATAAATAGAAAATAAACCTTTTATCTACTGCTGAAAATGGTGACTATTTTCCACTAGTTCAACAGTACCAATTAGCCAAGTTCTTGTTTTCTTGTTAAAACTATTCCTCTGAGTACCTGTAAATAAGAAATTTATACAATTCCATCAAAAACGAAAATGAGCTCTACAGAAGGTACTATAAAAAGACTGAAGAACAGAACAGTTAATGCCACATTGATAGAAGGAATTCAAGTTCCTATTAAATTTCATTAGACTTCACGACCATGGCAAAATTAATCTTAAATGATACTATTACTCTTACATACTATTACCATGACCAGCTTACTCAGCAAGGCTACTATTATGTTTTCAGAGAAAAGCAATGTCATATTGATAATTCTGTGAACACTCTGTATTTTCTCATCTGCTTCTGTCTTTATACGCCACCAAACCAGATACATGAACACTACTGGATTTGTCTTCCACCAACTTACAGCAACATGATTATGCCAAGATGGATTTCTAAGAAAGTCTGAACTTCTTTTAACATCTGTTGCTAATTCCTGCAAACCAGTACTTTTCTCAGTGTCTCTTTAAGACCAGTATCAGGACAGTTGAAAAGAAAGATAGAACACGGAAATACAAGATAAGATTTCTTTCACTCTCCCTCTTGTAGCAGACATTTGAAATATTTCTGAATGGAAAAGGGATGTAAACTTACTAGTGTTCCGCTAGAAGAAAGATAAAAGTAGACTACAGTCAAGCTTCTGCATAGAGAGCATTTTCTCAGGCTGAAAGAAACAGAAACAAAGCAAGAGCTGAGGATAAGTGCAACTTCCCTTTAAGGAGAGGTCACAGGGGAACAATACGCTCTGGGACACCAACACATAGTACGCTATGCTGGTAACCATAGATTTGACTGAAAGTGTCGAAACAGGCATCACTGTTCCAATGTCATGGATCTCTGTGCAACTAAGCACAAAGGAAAGAATAGGGCAAGGCTCAATTTTCAAATCAGCAGTGCTCCTGGGAAGCCTAGAAGCAATGTGACCTTGTAATGTCCCACACATAGGCACCATTAACATACTGATGCAAATTTCAGGTCCGTACCAGCTTTTCAGAAGAGTATCTTCTTCTGTGATTCTCAAATTGTCAAAGCTCAAAATAAATATATTAATGTAGTCTCAGCCATAAAACCAACAGATCAATGTACTTATTTTTACTCTCTCATTTGAAAACTCCCATGACAAATGGAATAACTCTTTTTTTCTGCCTATGGACTGCAATAAATCAGAACCCATTTAATGCTTAGATCCCTGGTAATTCATCTACTTGGCATAGCAAGTACCTAAATCTCAAGCATGTGCACTGAGATTTTGGTATTTTGAACATGACTGAAATGTCGAATGAACTTTTCTATATAATGTTAAACTACAAAACTGTTATTTTACTGATGTTGTTGAACTTTCCAAGTACCCTGCAAATCATTTCCCCTTCTGTCTTAATCAGATATGCTATTCCTACAAAACAATTATCTTGAACAATGAATAATCCCTTTGACAATGCTGCATTCTGCTGAGGTTAGCACTCAAAAGTAGTTTAAAATTATTTACTGAATTAAGCTGAAATTGTGCTTGCTGCAGACTAGAAGCATGCAATACAACAGCTTAGATGTGCTATGGCACTTTGATAATGAGCATCAACAATGTATCAGAGCCTGAGATGTGTCAGAAGTTTAGCCATCCCCACGACACAAAGATGCTCTCATCGCACAAAACAAGACTGCAAGACCAATGTTGTTAGTGTAATTTGGACTGTAGAGTCAAAAATATGTGTGTATCACCATACATGACTCATTTCTCAACTGTTTACCACCATTTCCTGAAGTTACTCGTGTGAAGATGAAAGGGATTATTGTGATGTATCAGCATTCCCTATCAAGACTGCATCCTCATCTGGAAATGCATCAGCAACTTTCCTCCCTCAGACCAGCTCTAAAAATGTGTAATTTTTAGCCCCAGCATTTGTGTTTGAATGTCTGTGTTTCTCCCTTTTAGACAGCTTACAACAGAAACTTAAATTTTCAAGATACCTTTCTTCTGTTGCTGTGAAAAAGCCATTATTTATACGGAAGGACTTACTCAACATTCCTTTTTTAGGAAACTTAAATCCCCAGTTCTCATATTTGCACAACTAGAGAGCTTCCACAGGAAGTTCTGAGAAGAAGGATGAAAAAGACTCTTAGTTGGTTTAAAATGTCAGTGAGGCTGCACCTACCAGTCTCATCCATTAATCCTCACTGATGTGCTCATCTTCAACCTATTCTTGCTTCCTGAACAGTGTTTTCCAGAGTGATACTCCACCAAAGCCATCTCCTTTTTTTCCCCAAACAGTAATTCTGCTACCACTGGCATCCCTGATGCTGAGGGGTCCCTCATTTAGCCATCTGAATCAAACCTGAGTTTCTGACTGAGGCAGCATCAGGACTTCGGGGAAAGGTCCAGAGGATGTGGTCTTCTCTGCCATTGCAAAAGGAGTGACAGAATTGCTCACAAGGTAGGCTTGTGAGCAAGCCTTGCTCTTACAAAGCGATAACCTACTTGCTTACAAGCAGTCTGTGGTTTGCAGTGTCCCTGGATGTCTTCCTTGCTTTCAGAACCTTTCACTTAGCCTCTTCTCCTCTAAGAAACTGAAACCGCTCAAGAAATAACAGCAACCAACCAATGAAACCCAGGCTTAAAAAAATGCTTGCAATTGCAAACTGAAACTTCTGTGCTCCAATCAAATGCTTACAAGGACTTTCTGCCTACATCTTCTACATCCCATGGATAAATGTTGCAGTCTACGAACACTTGACAAAATTTCTGTGAATGTGTAGTACTCATCAAAAATTGCTCCGTTCTGTAGCTGGTGTTAAAGCATTACTCTGGTACCACATGATTACGTATTAGCAAGAACCACCTCCACAGGACAAATCAGCCAGTGGCCTCACCAGCAAAAAGAATACTGGAGTATTTCGCACATGTATCAGTGAGGATCAGGGAGGAAAATCAGTAAGAGAGGTATGTCTTGCAATAGACAAAGCCACATATATCTTCTTTTTTTTCGTTTAATCATACGGAGAATACTTACTCCCAAGCATATATCTGTACTTGAAATATATCACAAGCCTAACTGAGCTTTAACTATTGTTCAATTATTGTTTACCAGTGAAAGAAAATACCATAACCCTCTCAGTTTGACTTACCTCTTACCTCAGAAACACAGACAGCTCTACTCACTACCGCCACAGTAGTTTGCATCATCACTGGATAAATTATTTCATGTCCTCACCAAATTTTTAATGTGTTTGTGTTTTGAATATTCTTCAAATATGCCAGAATTAGCTCCAGGAAGAATCACTTTTTGAGAATTCAAGTTCAAAGTAAATCACTATGCAGAACTTAAAGCAGAAAAAGAATCTATTTACTTTCCTAAAACATGCAGAACAAAAAAAAAAAAATCTATAACATATTACAATAAAATAATAATAAACATGAGGATTTTAAGAGCTTAAAAAATTCCATACATCTTCTTTGCTTGGAATGAATTAAGCTACAGAATTTACCTATACAAAAATGTTTGATAACTTATGTATAAATATCTATTTCACAAGCTGCTGTTTATTTCCAATTATTAAATTCTGTCTTCTTAGCCTTATATCAAAACCTTGAGCTTTGACAAAAAACTTTGAAAGCACAACTGAGTGTTTCAGGAAGCACTACATTTTCATCACCTGCACTGAAGATCACGCCGTGCATTCTCTAAGAATCTGGAGATCTGGGTTGATCTCCAAGACATATGCAGACACTGTATCCTGAGCGTGGCCTATCCCCCAAGCTAGCTATAACTCACTTTTGCTTCAGGCTCTGTAGTCAGTATGAGTGACACTACATGATCATCCTCCTGTCCTTCCTTTTTTACACCTTCCTATTCAGGCAGATCTACACTGCATGCTTGCGCTCACACAACTATGCAAGTGTTGGCTGGGAACTGACTTGACTCCTAACCTCCTGACTTCTGCCAAAAGAAGCCATTTGCACAGAAGCGGCACAGCAATTTTTTCTTCTATAGTTTGTTTTATCAGCTTCATAGTGGCTTTAATCACAATGGTATTGTTAATACAGCAATCACATGTATTTGCCAGGGTCATATACCAATATTTCCGTATTGGTCCAGTGATCCTCATTTAGCTAGAGCCTTCCTTTCCCACTGCCACTAAACACTGTATGGGCAAAGTCTCTGACATGCAGAGCTCATTTTGTGAAATTCACCTGGAGCCCACTCCCTCCATTCAGTGCAGAAGAACTGAGTTGCAATCTACCAATTTTGTAAAACTACTCCACTGGGGTCAAGATATCCCCCAGAACAGGTTAGTCATCTCTGCAGTTTTATACATGGGAAAACAATTCACAAAGTAAAACTGGAGGACGTGAGATTTAATACAAACTTTATAGGGGACTCAAGAATAATTTTCTTGACAGTCTTAAGAATTGGTTACAGAAGTTTCACGCACAGCTGTTGTGAACATAAATAGTTAAAAACATATTATGCAGTAGAAAGAATGTGTAGTACTTAATTAACACATCCATTATCCATGTTTTGGATACTGTCTCTCAGAGTATCCTCCTAGACAAAATGTCCAGGATACAGCTAGATGGGTGAAAACTGGTTGACAGGTCAGGCTCAAAGAGTTACAGTAAAAGGATGCATTGGTGGCGAGTCACCAGCGGGGTTTGCGAGGGCTCAATTTTATGGCCAGTGCTCTTTAATGTTTTTATAAATGATCTGGACAGAGGAATCAAATGTACATTAATTAAGTTTGCCAATGATACTAAATTAGGACAAACTGTAGACTCCCTCAAGGGTAGAGAGGCCTTACAGAGAGATCTGGATAGACTAGAGATGGGCAACCAGCAACCATAAGAAATTTAACAAGAGCGAGTGCAGGAATCTATGGTAATCCTGGCTATACATACAAGATGCTGCAGAGCAGCCCCATGGAAAGAGATCTGGGGGTCTGGGTTGAAGGCAAGTTGAATATGAATATGTCAGCATGCCCTGGCAGCTGAAAAGGCCAACTGCGTCCTGGGGTGCATCCAGCACAGCATCACTAGCTGGTCGAGGGAGGTGACTGTCCCACTCTGCTGCCCTGGTGCAGCCCCACCTTGAGTACTGGGTGCAGTTGGGGGTGCCTCAGTATAAGAAGGACAACAAACCACTGAAGTGTGTCCACCTCAGTGGACCAAGGAGGGTGCCCAAGGTGGTGAAAAGCCTCAAGGGCAAGAGTGATGAGAAGTGGCTGAGGTCGCTTGTTGGGAAGGATATTATCCCAACACCAACAATGGAAAGAAAAGGCCATATACTTACTCTATGGGGGAATTCACTTTATTGATTTTGAAATCTTGCCATTTTACTTCGTATTTTTCTAAACGCTACAGAGCCTGGAGGCAAATGATTACTTGAAAATGTCTGCTTTGTGGACTCTGAAGGTAAGCATATGGCCCCTGCACTTGTTGGAAGGTTTGGAAACATGAACATCCCAAGCTTCAAATCAAGAACAATACAAAACCAGTCCAGAAGTATTTTATTAAAACTTATGCTTTTAATCCAGCCTTTCAATATCATAATGGTCCACCTCATGATTTTTAAGTGTTCACAGCTGACTATGCTAGGTATCTAAATAGTACTGCTGTCTCATTAAACTACCATAATTTGCAACTTGGATATGCAACATAAAATATTAACCACCACTTCAAAAGCCACTTACATTCTGTAATTTGTAACAGATAATGCTCTGCTTAAGTCTGCTCCAAAAAGCTCCTAGTATCCACGTTTTCCCCTTTTGTTTGTGTTTGCAGTAAACACATACAATGGAAGCACCATTTTTTGATATTTTGCACTCGTCAGATGTTGGCAGTAGCTTGTCATCTTCTCTGACCTACTACTTCATCCTAAAGTCTGCACAAAGAGATACCACAGATTACCAGAGGTGGGATGTATACATTTAAGTGTCGACTATGCTGACAGATGAAAAAAATGGACACATACACAAAAGCGTGTATCTCCTTTGTCTGAGTATAACGTGCTTAACCTCATGACTGGGAGTGCTTGATACATAATCATATACAGATCTGTGAATAGGGGATGCATTGCAGTAATTCCACTGCTAGCACCACAAGGACAAGTAAAGCAGAGGAACATGAAATGAAAAAGGCTTGCATGTCTATGAGGACACTCTAATTAGATTCAAGAATTTTAAATCCATCTCCAAATGCAGAGAAACAGGGAATGACTCACCGGTCTTTCCACAGAGCATGCGGAGGTGAAATCAGCAGGGAAGATGAGGGTTATGTGGGCAGAACTGCTAAAAAACAAACACATTTGTAGTGTAAAAAAGCAAGTACAAGTAATGTATTTATATGGCTCCTAAGAGCTTCATAGTCCCTGAGAGAAGACCAGGACCACAACAGAGGAAGAGTAATTGCCACATACAGCATCACCCCAAAAGCAGCAAACTGCCAAGGCATCTGACAATATGAAAAGCTGGGTTAGCCTCAGTTGCACAGCTACTTTTCATGACGTCACTCAAGCAATCGAGCTGATAAAATATGCATACCAAGTTAGCATTGTATAAAGGAACGTCTGGGAAGGTGTATAAAGGAAGTGTCTGCCACACTCTGGTTCTGTTCTAAGAGCAGCAAGGACACAGGTAGAGGAGTGGGTGTATATGTAGGATGACACTGGGATACATCTATTTGCCTTACAGTTATTTGCAGCATGAATCAGAGCAGTCTGAGGGCAAGGCAATCTCTGTGCTGTTACCTAGACACATGCCCTCCTGGACCTGTGCTATGTGCAGCCCCCTTGAACACTCCGGAAAAATACAGCACGGGTTATATTCAGATTGCGGTCCTCTGCTTGGACAATTCTGTGCAATGATTAGCTCATATCAAAGAACAAAGATTACTACTTGCAATGCTGCTCTGCAATGCCATTAAGTCTTATGTGCAGAAAATTATAATAGCCCTAGAAAACACAAGTAAACAGAAGGAACAGTGCTTTCATGAAGACTATCTGCATAAGCACAGATAAGCATCCTTCCTGCAGCATGACAGTGAAGTACACCATGAAGTTGACATTTGATTTAAAAAGATTTAAAGAAAAAAAACCAAAACTATCCAGTTCACATGAATGCACTCTGTAACAGATAGGGTTTTCTGAAAAATGTAAAGATCCATGCAGCCTAGAAATTTTTATATCTACATGCCCCTACCATGTAAGACTGCAAATATCACAAAGACTATACAGAACCAGACAGACATATAATGACACATACAGTAAAATAGTGTGTTTGCTGCAGTCACCCCTATACACCATATCCTCTTACTACAGGGATACAAATGTCCCATCACATAATGCAATGGACTTATGTGAACTGTTAATCATTTTTTCACCCCACTCATCAGTATGTGCAGGCTTCAATGCATGCTGAGCTCTGGTTGTCAGTATCATCAATAGCAAATACAGGCTAAACCAAACACAATACATCTAACTGATCCATAGAAAGTATTACCTACCTATATATTTTATTGGCATGACCATGCCATTCTATTCTCATGTCTCACTGAAAGCACAGAAGCCACAAAATTAAAACTTCATAAAATATTAGGTACAAGGAGCACAGATATGAAAGCTAACAGATCAAGAACAATAGCATGGCTCTAACACTACTCAGGCAGTAGGAATGTGCCTTTTAATCCTTTTGGGGCACTACAGCAAACTGGTAACAGGTTTTTAAAACGGGGGGGTTAATTTATTTTTTCCTTCAACTTCTTCTGCAGCTTTGAATGCTGATAGTGTTTTAAAAAGAAAAAGTAACAATTATTTTTTCTCCTGAACTTCTGCTTTCTTTTGTTCTCAAAATTATTTGTAGTGTAGCACTTAGACCCTGCATGCATTAGAATTTCCGACATTAAAAATCATTTCTTCAATTTTTTAACACAAATCATGATCTAAAAAGAAAAGGCTCTCAAAAATTGCATGGTCAAAATACAGAATACTAAGTTTGTTCAAACTGCTCTCTGACCAGTGGTCTTTCAAATCTTTTGAAATCCAAGAATCCAGCTCAAAGATCAGTAACAGTATACTTGCGAGAAGGTACGATGGTTAAAATTGCACAGACTGGTACTAATCCACTCACATACTAGCAATATGACTTCTGCACTTGAACCACTTGGCCAGCATAGACATTGAAGAAATATTCCCATAGTCTTGCTACAGCTCCATTACTGTTGAGTGGTCACAGTCCTCCTGATAGCACAGAGCAAGATGGGCACAAAAGGCTACATACCAAGGAATGATTTCTTTCTTTCATTGTAGCAAATACTGTAAACCATAGCCTCACTTCCTAGGGTTTCTCCAAGCCCCACAGCTGACAGACACATCCAGGGTGCTCTGAGGCATCTTTCACTCTTTTGCCAAGAACACACTTCTTCACGCTAGCTGATTTAGCTTTTGCATGAATAAAATAGAAGACACCCTAAAGTGCTCTTTGTCTCTGATTTCAAACCTGAAAGTCATATTCATATATCTCAGGGCCAAGTCTGCTCCACCTATTCATCTAGCAAGTTAAGAAAAATGACACAAAAAAGCAAATTCAAGAAGCACCCTTGTGGAAAAAACTTCAACCTCTGTGTTTTGAGCAAAGCAACAACTAAATAGGAGGTACACCAATCTGTTTAAAGAGAGCATGGTTCTCACCACATATATTAACAAAACCATAAATTCCTTGATAGATTAAAGTATTACTCATGAGAAGCGGTGTTTATTACAATTTGTCAGGCTTTTGTGAGAACTTCGGGAAAGAGTAGCCAGACAGTCCAAATTTTAAAAAGATGATGAATTATCATAGAATAGTTTGGGCTGGAAGGGACCTTAAAGATCATCTAGTTCCAACCCCTTGGACACCTTCTGCTAGACCTTCGCCATTTCTGTGCAAACACTCTCATTCCAATGGAAGGATAGGGCTTAGGCTGCTGTCCTCAGATCCCTTTCCAAAGAAAATCAATTAAGTTGAAAAGCTGTTCTACTGGCAGAAAAAAATTCACCCATTGAATAGTTATACTTGTAAAACTGCAGCACTTCAAATTCAGCCCTTAGATTATGATGCCGTAACTTTCCAAGACAAACATGCTCTAAGTGACTCATCCAGAAATACAAAAACTATTTTTGATATTTATACCTTATGAATTATTAACTGGCTGGCTGCATCTAGATCGATTTTGCATGAAAATGAATTTTTGGCACATACCTTGAAGACTTAAAATTGTACAGACTGCAAAAGAACTCCAAATAATTGGCTAGTGCTGCTGAAAAGAGCAAGTCCTGTACTTCTCTGAAAGCCATAAAAGATGAAATCAAGAATAATTTTCATGAGTTTTATTGTGGTGACATTCTTCCCCACGGAAGTAGAACAGAAGTGATGTCCAGTGCTCAAGAAAACTTAAAAATGGAAAATAAATTGTGCCCTCAGTGTTCCTGCACAACAGTAACTGGATTTCTTGACACAAAAAGTGAAAAACAAACCTTCTTTCAAGATGTTTAGATAAGCTGTTTTCACATTTAAAGGCTTTTGCAGCCCATAACTGAAATTTAGGCAGTCAAAAAATAATAATTGATAAATAAATTACAAAAATTATTAAAAAATCAAACTGAAATCCACAAAAAGATGAAGAAGGCAGAGGAGGATGTAAACATTTTAACAGTGTAAAGTGATTTTCTGACATCAGAGTAGGGGAAAAAGTGGGGGGAGCCAACATTTTGCTCCATTTTAGAACTTCTGCTTACTAAGGATTCAGTATAGTATCCCCATTTGACAAAGTGATAACAAACCCAAGGAACACATGACCAAAACACAGCCCAATGGAAATTACATCAATATGATACCTGCTGTTTTGCTGTCAATGAACCCAGCTAGTGGCACCTATCTATTCTGAAATAGATGTGGGTTCAATTCACCAGCCCTCGTCTGGTGACAGGCCCGTTAGCCGAACCAGTGGTTGAACTATTCATTCTTTCAGGAGACTTTCTCTGGCATGACACCAAGCTGCCAGTACAGGCTGCCACTAGCAAGGTTACACTGCTGCTGCCTCAGCAGCACCTTTGCTGGGATGAAATAACACCCCTTCTTTGGTGGAGGAACGGTGATGGGGAAAGGAGGCGAGAGCAGACTGCTGCCCCTCAGCGTGCCCCAATTTCAGGTTACATAATAGAAAAATCTTTTAAATGCTATTTACTCACATAGATATGGCCTCCATCATGGGCACAAGATCATCATCAGTATCACATAAATTACAACTACACATCCATGAATCATTCTGTCCAGAACTGCCACGGTGTTTTCCATCCACAGACAAATGACATTATGCTGAACTTCAAACAGCCACTTCTTACTTTTTATTGTCTCCCATGCAGGTCTATAAAGCCTCTATAAAGGGAAAGCATGTGAAAAACATTAGCACAGTAAATATGAATTTCCATCTTTCTTCCCCAGTTCATGAGAAGAAAGTTATTCCAATTCCTATCACTTCTGTGACAGGTTGGATGGATTCCTATGACATGAGCTATAAGCTCAGGTTTGAAAACAGCTACTATTTTGTCTGAAGATTAAGTGCAGGATTAGATAAGCACTGAAGGCTAGATAATTCTGCTGTGGCAAAGATCATCACAATAATACTATGCTGTAGCTCAGTTTTCTTTTGTCTGAATACCTCCATATATTTAAGAGAGGACCAGCACCATCATCGTCCATCAGAGACCGCTAAGTGAAAAGCGAATGAGTACCAGAGTCACAGAAATTGCCAGAAAGCTGCACAAAGCAAGACTTTTTAGTTCCAGAAGAAAAGGTTGTTGTAAACGTGCTTCAGCTGCCCGTGAAGGTACCACAGACCTCCACTGAGAAGAGGGCCACGGGCTTGCTTCGTCAAGGCACTTCCCACTAAATGCTGCCAGTTCTCAATTTCTCTTCAGATGTACTCATAGAGTGACAACAGTTCCTTGTGGCCTGCAAAGCAGATTTTCGACTCCTTCCCTCCTGTTGAACTTTGAAAAGTCAAAGACTTCTCTGACACACTAGTAGGTCATGACAGTGTTCAAGCTCCTCGACCCTCCTTTCTCCACAACAAATGTGTAAGACAACCCCAGAACCTCCCTTACATTTGCTCTTGACAGCTACACAAAACTACAGAATCTTCTGCACAGTAATCTCTGCAAAACCTGCATCGGTTAAACCTGTTTATGCTGCTTTAGCTCTTTCATGAAGCATGCCATCATCAGTATGCTTATGGCCCAAGGGCACATTTAAATGTTAAAGACGCTGTTTTGCATGAACGACCAAGAGCGGCCAGTTTTTTTTTGCTCTGTAATACATCCAGTGAAAATGGAAGTCAAGACATAAAACAAAATCTGATGCAGGCTGTGTTTTGAGCATAGCATCCACAGATATTCTTTGCCTCCACAGATAACTGTGCAAAAAATTGCAGATGCATGTCAGTGTTACATCTTTATATATACATACATAAAATGGGAAACTGCATATAGCAGATGGATATTGCAGTGACAGATGCTTGAGAAATCCACCACAAAAAACCCCTCAATATCTTTTTGTAAACAAAGCAGCAATTCCACCAATTAGGTTTAGAAACAGGGTTAGAAATTGGAGCAGACTGTTTAAGCCATCAACAACTCAGAAGGGTTACACAGTATTCAACTAAAGGGCAATTAAGATTAAGGTCAATTTTTCACCCTTTCAATTATGTAATATCAATAAAAGGACACAGGGGAATGATGTCAAATGGAAATACAGTATCTGGCAAGCAAGCTAGAGTGCACAAACAGAAGGAATCTCCCTACCTGCTATGGAAATAATCCCCTCCGTAGCTAAGTATTTTTTCTAAAACCCGTCTTTATTCCCAGATCAAAAATTTGCTCCCGTTCCTTTATCTTAAAATGTACCACTCCACACTGAAAGAAGCCAACAGATTGACAGTGGCACATGGCTCTTGGAGAGTGGTTTCTAACAGCCAGTTTGGGCACTATCAGAGCCACACCACCTTGCCAACGGCTTTTTCCTCTTTCCTTCACCTGCTCACAAGTTTCCACACAATATGAGGAGGGAGCTAAGCCCAACATGCTCTTTCAGTATGAAAGGAAACGATGGTAACAACCGATTTGTTGCAGCTTGAGAGCTTAGCAAGTGTAGAAAACATAAAAGAGGATTGCTTCACCCATTCCAGTGATAAATATTTTACAAACTTCTGACCACGGAATTTAAAAAACATTTGGCTAGATGAACCACAATATAAAAATCATTTGACGAAGAGATTAATTTCCATCATACTCACATACCCACCTATTTAAATGGAACTGCTCACAAGTTTACAGTGATGCACATACTCAGAAGGTTTGGTGGATCCATGCTGGATCCATGTCTGTTTATTAACAGACACTCTTCCAAGACACTTTCAAAACAGGTTATCAACGTTTTCAAACTCTACCTCAATCCTATTGTGCTTTTTTGTCCAAATGAACCTATGCAGACAGATTTGAATGAATGCAGAATCCCAGTGAAACCCACAGGATTTTGTGGTATGTGGGTAATAGCATAGCAAGGCAGGAGACTCATATGCTTTTTGTTAAACACTAGGGTCATAGAATCATAGAATGGTTTGCATTGGAAGTGACCATAAATATCATCTAGTTCCAACCCTGCTTCCACAGGCAGGGACACAGGCTGCATTGTTAAAGAAACCATGGTATTTTACACCTAAAAGTCAGGGCATGTAACAAGCTACTGACAACTATGAGAGGAGTGGAAGCCATTTCTCCAGCTATTTCTTCCAGTAATAAATGTGTTTCTCTAGAAAACTATATAAATGGGTGACTTCTGCCTTGGTATTAGGAGAAATAAAATCACACGCTATTATAAAAGCAAAATACAGTGGTAGAAAATAAATTACAGGCTTTTGGTTCAAATTCCCTCATTTGGACTGCTATTTAAATGCCAGTCACACTTATTCACTGGTTCCCAGAGGAACATCAGATGTGGCCATTCCCAGCATTTTTGTTCATTTCTTTCCCTATGAAATTATTACTTTCCGAAAGCTTAGTTTTGCCTGTGCCTCACAAGAGCCATATTATGCAACGAATGCAGTCATGTGGAAACAAAGCTCATGCTATTTTAAAACAGCTCTGTTCAGAAGCCCCAGACTGTCAAATCTGTATCACCCAAACTGATTCTGGTGGGTTCAAAACTGTACACAAACCTGTAGGAAGCTATCATTTGTCAGTGACACTGGCACAGCACTAACGGCAGAGGAATTTGCATGCCTAAATGAAAAGGGACCATTTGGTGGCACAGCACTTAGTTGTCTGCTTCTGGAAAAACACTCTTTAGAGCAATCTTCTTAGCTCTGGGATGTCTGACAGACCTGCAGAAGCACAGTTAACATTCAAATATGGTTACTTCTCCTTCTTAGGTGCTCTGTGGGTAACAGCAGTGAATGAATGATCTAAGCTGCCCCATACTTGCCAATCTAGCATCTTGTAATTCTGCATGAATGTCATGACTTCCCGACTCACCCTCCTTTTACAAACCCAGGAATATTTCCTTCTAAACTTTATGATTGAAGGCAAAACCACTGAAGTTTTTCTGAAAGGCAAACGGGTGAACACTCCATTCATTCTAGAAAGACTGAAGTTTCCTCCTGTTTTTCAGTGACTTACTGCTGTTGCAGCTGGCACACAGAATTTGGCAGGCTTTAAGATCTTCAGCATGGCTTCTAGTGAAAAACAGAATGGAAGTATTTCACGCAGGTAAGTCTGACATTTTATAAGTCAAAAAATGATGAATGAAATCACAATGCTTACGTTGTATAAAACAATCCAGACCCGTAAGTCACATAATTTTAAGTTGTGCTATGGAATGCAGATTTCTAGATGGGAAAAAGAAAAAAAAAAGGTCCACCAAAAAAAAAAACTAACCACCCCACACTTCTTATAACATTTAAATTGTGCCACAAATCTTTATACTTCTATTTGGAACTATATTTTGTATTAATAATATTGTATGCTCATAATAAGGATCATTCGAATGGTTGTAGTTGGAAGGGACCTTACAATCACCTGGTTCCAAGCCCCCTGGAATGGGCAGGGACACCTTCCACTAGACCAGGTTGCTCAAAGCCCAACCCAACCTGGCCTTGAACACTTCCAGAGATGGGGTATACAACTGTGTGTCCCAACAACGAGGCATCCATTGTAAACTGTGATTAAGAGGTATTAATGTTACAATAATTGCTTTAGCATTAAAGATAGAAATCAAACCAGAGAATTCAAGACTTCACAATGCTAAACTGGGTTAAAAGACACAGCAACCTGCAAAATAAATTGAAGTTGTTCCTAGTATGACTTAGGACTCTATTATGACAGTGCATCATACACAAGTTCTTACATGAATAAGAACCAAAGGAATAATTCAGAATTTTTAAAACTTCCAATTTGTTTAGTCCTATCTGGGAAGCTTCATTCATACTGGGAATATCAATCCATGTTTCACCTGAGGCTTAATCCCTAGGCAAAAGGATTACCCCCAGAGCAAGGTCAGCACGACTAAGTCCTGGATTTCTCACCCATACTGAAAACAAGCCAATAAACAGATCAGTTTTGCAACGTACTTGTGAGTCATTCTCATACATTAATGTGTCTTCATGGCCTGCCTACAAACACTCTGTTAAAGTCAAGGCTGGGCCCAAAAATCCCTGGGTCATCTGATGCCAGGCTGCTAAATCTGGCATCGGGAACTTCATATTTTGGTTCCAGCCAGCTAAAACTCCTCCTTCCTTCTAAATTACAGTATTGTTCACAATCACTGCAAGAGTGTAATCTGAAGGACAGAACAACACGCACAGACCCTTCACACCATGCTCCCTCCAAAAAAATTACTTACCTTTGTTGCTGTGGGGACATACTCACTAGCTTACAATAATGGAGAACTTAGACTTCTATTATCAAAAAGTGAACTTCATCTTGTCTGCTTATTAAAAGTGGATGTCGCAGACAGTGTAATTCTTATTTCTGGTACCAGAACTCAGTGCAGTAATTATGATTGCTAGGCTTCTGATAGCACTGTTGGTAGCAGGGGGAGAAATAAGCAAGTAGCAGCAGCAGATGGGCGCTGCAGGACAGGCTCAGGCGCCCTTAACTGCTCCTTACCACATCTGTCATGAGGACAGCAGGTTTCTTGTGACGCTTATTTTACCAATGATGTAGCACAATGTAGTCTGGAAGGTGAGACACAATGTCATTCGATGCCTGCATGGGACACGCAGGACTTGACATATCCCGTTGCATTCAGAGTTGCAATGAGTATTGGTGCAATTGCAAGGCAGTGAGAATCAGAATTTGGACAAATTCTTGCACCAGGGATCACACTTTCAGGAACAGTTCCCCACAGTGCAAAAGAGATGAGATGAAAGTGATGAGCTGGACAAGAAACGGAAAAACGGGTGTGGGAAAGTGTAACGGCAGCTGTATCTTACATGCCTGCACCTACATACTGCTTACAGTGACCAGTGCTTACTGTTACCTGAAGATGACTGCAACAGCGATTAGTAGGAAATAACAGGGGATTTTGTATTGAGCTGCAAACTAACAAACAAACAAACAACCAAAAAGAAGGCATATCACAACGGTTTTGATCTCAAACCTCTAAACCGAAATTCCCCCTACTTCTATGAAACCATTTTAGATTTATCCACAAAGCACACAGAGTCAGAACCTGATTCGGAAACTGTGCCCTTACAGACTGTAACACACAGGTTTTACATCATGAAACAACTCGAAGACTGGTGAAACATCCACCCTGACCTTCCTGCAATATCACACCATGCCTAAAGCAACAGGACCAAACCTCATTATTCAGATTTCAGCCGTACTCTGGAATCAGAAGGGAAATTAAAAAAAAAAAAGAAAAAAGAAGAAGGTCGTGTTTATTGCTGATTTACATAGTTAGACTAAGGAAATGCAGATGGGGACGCGGCGCACACCCCTCGCAAAAGAAGCGTAAGCCCACGGCGGGTGTCTTTCCCGGCCGCCTCCCGCGCTGCCCCGAGGCTCCGCACTGGCCCCGCGGGGCAGTCCAAAACCCCTCCCGCGCTCTGGGAGCCCCTGCCCGCCTGCCGCAGCGCGGCCGGGGCCAGGGGTGGGGGGGAAATGCGGCCGGACGGCAGCACACGCACTCGGGGAAAGGCGCGCA
This sequence comes from Strigops habroptila, assembly GCF_004027225.2. Lineage (NCBI taxonomy): Eukaryota > Metazoa > Chordata > Aves > Psittaciformes > Psittacidae > Strigops > Strigops habroptila. Next base: position 67,359,091 of record NC_044302.2, read on the forward strand.
AACGCGCGGACACCCGCGGAGACCCTCCGCACGCGGGCACATTCACGCACCGTGCACACTCCGGCACGTCCATGCAAACCCGCGAACCACTCGCGCGCCACGCATATCCGTGCATGCGTATGCACCCCGTGCGCAGTCACACACCCCGCACCCCCGCGCGCAACCCCCGCGCACACGCCTGAAACCCTGCGCGCACTCACGGACAGCGCACACGCGTCCACACGCATGCCTGCCCACGCGCACTCGTGCTCCGCGCACTCAGCGGACCCGTGCGCGCACCCGTGCGCACGGAGCCGCCGGCACCCCGCTGCTAAGGGGCTCTGGGGGCTTGCTACCTGGGTCGCTTTGTGGAACTGCTTCTTGAGCCCGGCCACCGACATGGCGAGGGCAGCGCGCTGCGGCCGAGCCGAGCCGAGCCGAGCCGCGGGGAGCCGAGGGGGGTGCGGAGATCCCGCCGCCGCGCAGCCGGAGCACGCTGCCCGCACTCGCGCGCCTGGCAGAAGCTGTCAGACGGCGGCAGCGAAGGTGCGGGGGCGCCGTGACGTAAGGGCGGGACGCACCGCCTTCCACCGGGCGCGCAGGGCCCCTCCGCGCCCCCGCCCCCAGGTGCCGGCCGCTCCGGCAGCCTCGGCCGCGCAATGGTGCACCGCCCCGCGCCGCCCCGCCCCGCCCCGCCGGCCGCGGGGAGCACGGCCCGGCACCCCCGCCTGCCCCTCAGTACCCCCTCCCCGGGGTCTCTCCAGCACGAAGCGTGCGATCCCCCTGCACGGCCTCCCCCCGGGGTGGGCCACAGGCGGGGGGCTCCTCGGCCGCCTCCTCCCTCTCCCGTCAGAGGCGTCAACGTGCTCCGGGTATTTGGAGAAACGTTTGTAGCCAAAGCGTCTTCTTCAGGGCAGATTTGGCTCGGACCGCACATGGTAGCCGAAACCTGGCTAACCAGGATCCCTCAAAAGGTGCTTCTTTCTGCTCCCATCGTAATATCAATGATGCATAGAAAAGCAAATCTAAAGCCTGCCCGTTCTAACCTGCTGGTGTGGCTGTTGGCTTGAAGGTGAAAGCCTAGGAACCAGATAAAAGTCATGTACTTTAGCAGTTCAGTGTTATAAACACTAGCAGAACAGTAATTAACGTTTATTAGGCTCTGCCAGCAAAAGGCTAAACAACATGAGCAATGTGATCCAAATATAATGATCCTTCTCTGCAGTCTGGACCAGACACTGTGTATGCGTGCTGCAAATTAGCACAACCGAGATGCACACTCACACAAAGCTCTGTTGAAACCAGACCAGCTGGTTGAAAGCAGCCATGCTGTGCTGCCTTTTTAATTCCATCACAGCAAACACTCAACACATGCGAGTTAGATGGGATGACAGCATTTTCAGAAGCACCAAAAGCTGTTTCTAAGCTATATGTGGACTACTTGTGGTGCACCACACAGGCTTGGTTCACCCAGCCACACTGCACTGCCACACTCTTCAGGCCCACATGTGTTGTCAGCTCCATGATGTATGGGAGATCCAACTATACCATGTACCTGGGCATCTAGAGGCAGAGTAATGCCTCCAGATCACTTTTACTGACTTGATGCAGTTCTTGGAAGCAACTTGCAGTGAGGGAAAAGATCTTGAACACAAGACATGTCAGGGCTTTTGGAAGCATTACCAAAGTCGTCGTCATGATGACTGGCAAACAAAGAATATCTCTCTCATCACTGTCGAGGGGCAGATTATAATATCCTTGCCATACACACACTGGGAGGCACAGCCTTCTGGCCTAGTCCCAATTCTGCATAGAAACACTTCCATCCACTTTAGTATTAATAGAATCATAGAATAGTAAGGGTTGAAAAGGACCTTAAGATCATCTAGTTTCAACCCCCCTGCCATGGGCAGGGACACCTCGCACTAAACCGTGTCGTCCAACCTGGCCTTGAACACTGTCAGGGATGGAGCATTCAGAACCTCCCTGTGCAACCTGTTCCAGTGCCTCACCACCCTCACAGTAAAGAACTTCTTCGTTATATCTAACATGAACTTCCCCTGTTTCAGTTTAAATCCATTCCCCCTTATCCTATCGCTACAGTCCCTGATGAAGAATCCCTCTCCAGCATCCTTGTAGGTCCCCTTCAGATACTGGAAGGCTGCTATGAGGTCTCCACACAGCCTTCTCTTCTCCAGGCTGAACAGCCCCAACTCTCTCAGCCTGTCTTCATACAGGAGGTGCTCCAGCCCCCTTATCATCCTCGTGGCCCTCCTCTGGACTTGCTCCAACAGCTCCATGTCCTTCTTATGTTGAGGACACCAGAACTGCACACAGTACTGCAGGTGGTGTCTCACAAGAGCAGAGCCGAGGGGCAGGATCACATCCTTCAACCTACTGGTCATGCTCCTTTTGATGCAGCCCAGGATACAGTTGGCTTTCTGGGTTGTGAGTGCACACTGAAGCCAGCTCATGTTCAGTTTCTTGCTAACCAACACCCCCAAGTCCTCCTCCACGGGGCTGCTCTGAATCACTTCTCTGCCTAATCCGTAGCTGTGTAATACTATTTTAAAGGATGAAAAATGAGACTATATGGAGAGTACAGGCGAGGAGTGGGAGTTCCTTGTGCTAGCTGTTGTGCTTTTGACAGAAAACTCCCATTGTACCTATACTTGGGAAAGGACTTTCTAGTCTGCAAATACAGCAAGAGGTAGAAAATAGACCCATGAAAATCATATATGTCATTCAAATAAAGCGAAGAATATATTTCTGTCTTAGTTAATAACTGTAATTGAATGGTTACATTTTAGTATCTCACATTTCTTGGCTATTCCGAAAGAGTACATTCCTGTTTGCTTCAAAATTTACATGAAAATCACATGAATAAATAAGAGACAATGTTGGCACAGAAAGGTCTACCACATTCAGTTGCTGGGTGATAAGCCAGAGATGTAAGGCATCATTTTCAAGGGTATTATGCCCTTGCAGCTCCCACTGCTTGTTGATTGAAAATATTGTTATGGTGCCTGGCTATAAATCAGCCCAAATAGTAGTTCAGTGCCCTGACTCACCTTACATTACTGACTGTGGTTATTTCTATCCTCACAGCTGAATCGAACACTTTTACTTGTGCTCACACTTTTTTTTTCTAGAACATCTATATTCCTGGGAGTGGAAAGTATTGTCTTTATTAAAGCACAATTTTTGTGTGGCAGTGTCAATAGACTTAAAGCTGCTTTGAGTAAATTAAATGGTGACACTTGTCGGCCAAAGAGAACTTAATTTACTGTCTGCTTTTCAGTATTGTATGTCATTTGTGACTTCTCCTGGAGCAATCTATGTGAATAATGCTCTGAAATCAGCTTCAGTGAGATGACTTCTTTTTTTAATAAACTGTAGTGAACAATAACAAATTATGTTTGCCTATAATGTATCATATCTCATTTTAAAATACTTGCATGTACTTATGAGATCTAATATATTTGTATCTGTATATATTCGAACTCCGAATCCCACGTTAACATGAGTAAATGTAATAGAGTGAGCACTTCTTTTTATTCAATATGGCAAAATAGAATTCTAACAATAAAAAAAATAAGGAAATGTCATTGTTGCATATCCAAGCAATAACCAAATGCAGGAAGCACAAGCCTAATCCTGTCTTTTGTGCACATTGTTATGACTTTAGGTTGTTAATCACTATCATTCTTACATAATGCATAGTTGATTCTGCAAGTTTAGAACTGAATGCTACTCTTCTACCAGTATTTGTTTGCGTTGTCTGATGACTTTAAAAGCAAAAATCTTTAGCAAGTTAAACCTTTCATGCACGTAAAATGGCAAATAATACATAGGAAATAAGCTGTCTGTCACAGAAAGAATTGAATTTGATTGCCGAGGAGCTGTAGTGTGACCTTGTAAATACTGATGGTGTGGTAAAGATAATACAAGAAATGCTTTTATTAACCTGCATGATAACATCATTGCAAAGAATTTGGAGGAGTGAGATTCTTCTCTATTCTGCAGTTGCCCAGTCATGAGCTCTTCAGTTTTTTAAAGTGGGCAAAGAAGAAAAGAGGAAAAACAAAATTTAAATAATTTTGTACTTGATCTTCAAAGGAGCAGCTAATTTGAGGTAGCTTGTATGTAAGCTGCTCATTCAAGGTGCCTAATATTCAAAACCTCTGACAAGTAAGCATTGGCAGAGCTACTGGGACATAACATTTCTGAAAACTGTACCTTGGTTTTCTCTAGAAGAATGCACAAAATTTCACAATATTTTTGAAAATGTAAGTTATCTATACTGTATGGCTATCTAGATAGTAAATTAATTCCTTACAAATGTTACTGTAGCAATTTGCAGCTCACTACAATGTTAAGCTCAGTGGCAGAACAGGTTTTCCAGTAATTTTTTGCAACATTTGAATGTTGGCTGTCATCAATATTTTCTTTAACACACAGTCTAATCCTTGCCTCCATTCAGTTTGCACCCTGACTTCAGTCTGTTTCTGTTACTTCATTTGGGTACAGACAACCTAACATGCCCAGTTTTTCTCAAAATCCTCATTTCATTCTTTTACAGTGGTGTTTCACTCCTATTGCCTGGCCATTCTTAAATTGATTTTCAAGTTCTCCTTCATATTTTCTCCAAGGAACTTAAACCCATTTTACAGACAGAGAATAAAGGGACAACACAACCAGGTCATTCAGAGGGATTTAGGTGTTGGTCTCCTTTCCAGTGTCAGATGAAGATGCATCACACAGCTCCAGACAACTTCAGCCTCTACAGATACCATATCTGCTAAGGTCTTAGCAGCAGAGATAGAGGTAGAAATCTAGGAACTTTACAGCAGTGGCATAAGACTGTGTCATAGTTTAACCCCAGCTGGCAACAAAGTACCATGCAGCTGCTCACTCACTCCCCTTCATGCCCCACGATAGCGTTTGGAGAATTGGAAAAAAGGTAAAACCCACTTGCTGAGTACTGTAATGTAGTGTAATCTAATACTAATACTAATACTAATGCTAATACTAATACTAATACTAATGTATTCATATTAGTACAATATACTACTATACATTATAATACTAATACAATGTACTAATACTAATGCTAATACTAATACTAATACTAATGTATTCATATTAGTACAATATACTACTATACATTATAATACTAATACAATGTACTACCAGTACTAATGAAAATAGAAATAACAAAAAGAGACAGAGATTAAAAAACAAAACAAAAAAACAATCAGACAAACAAAAAACCCAAACAACAAACAGTGACGTGCAATACAATTGCTCACCACCCTCTGACCAATACTCAGCCTGACCCGAGCAGTGATCGGTCACTTCTGGGTGACTCCCCCCAGTTTCTATACTGGGCATGATGTGCTGTGGTATGGAATACCCCTTTGGCTAGTTTGGGTCAGGTGTCCTGTCTCTGCTTCCTCATGGCTTCTTGTGCTCCTCCTCACTGGCAGAGCACGAGAGACTGAAAAGTCCTTCATCAGGGTAAGCGCTACTGACAACAACTAAAACAGCAGTGTGTTACCAGCATTGTTCTCCGAGTAAAGCCCAAATGCACCAGCACCAAATGCTACTAGGAAGAATATTAACTCTATTCCAGCCAAACCCAGGACAGACAGAATAGCTCCCATGCTTTTGTGACTCTTTTTGTAAGTAGATGATTTAAAGATGCAACTCTGCTGCACAAAACCAAGTGCTAAAGCCAGCAAGAATTGAATCTGCAGCAATATTCACTAACTTATACTGGAGAACTTCAGCCTAAAGGAAGAATGGCACCATTGTCTCCTAAGTTTGCTTTGTAGATCTCACATCCAAACTCTGAGCAAGTTAAATAACTCTTTCAGAAACTCTATGTTGCTACGTTGCTACTATGCAAGGTGTTCTCATTCTGGAAGTCATTTTGTGAAATAAATGAGTGGGAAAATTCATTTCAGCAGATCCCAATGAATTTGATCTATACAGTTTTTTGGTACAAGCTCCTTTTTAGAAGTTGTTGTTTTTTTCTTTAAGACTCAGGTAATATTTCAACAGCACAAAGGGATGTAAGGCATAATAATATCACTTGATAAGTTACCTAATAAAATAAAATGCTAAAAATGCAATATAAACATTAGGATAAAGTACTTGAGCCAGAGAGTGCAAAATCTAATTCCAGAAGATGGTGTGGCTGCATATTCTAGGTCCTTGAAGAATGCGCAATGGAAGCAAATCACCCTGTTCAGCACTTGGTAATAAAAGTGCATTGAAAAACCAACGGTCAAGATAATAAAAGAAGGAACCATCAGCCATTATGAATACAAGTTTTTCAAAATAAGTAACACATAAATACTAAAACACTTAGAGTGCTCATTCACATTTCACTGGGGAAGAATTTGGAAAATCATGAAGTTACTTACAGTGCTCTGTCAAAGATTTTATGTGAAATCTGTGTTGATATTATCCTTACAATCCTTATGTAAGACAGAAGAATATAAACCAACCTTACAAATGGGAAGGTTTAGTCAATCATGCACAATTGTTCAGGAACTGTGTAGCTTAGTCAGAAATTAAACCAGAAACCAAAACTTGTGTATCAGAGTCCTCATTTGAAACCTCATCTGAGCTACTCTACTACAGGTCAGCTAGCAAGGATGGGTGAATTCATGGAGTGTAAGTAAGCAGGCACTGAATATTTGTATGAACATTAAACCAATGCTTAATTTAAGGGGTGCATAACATAAAGGGGTGAAACATCATGGCCATGTAAGTGTGAGACATAAAGGAAACAAAAAACAACAAAAAAATCCAATATTGCATTGTCTCTTTAAAAACTTAATTCCTCCATGATTAGGAAATATCTTGCTAGCTTCTGAAGTTAAGAAGGTAGAGAAGACACAGGCAACAAGTTCCAAGCAAGGGAAGATGGAAATATCTAACAAGGAAAGAAGCAGGACAGAAAAATGTCTATAACACCCCCTCCTCATGTTAGAATTACAGGAACCATTTCATTTCACTTGACACAAACACTGCAGTTTACAAATTAAAAAACTGAATTTTCCTGTTTGTTTCGAGCATAACATAGATTGTCCAGGTTCAGTCCTGATAGCAATTTACTCTTCCAAATCATCCATCTCCAATCTCATGGATTTACAAGTTCCTTTTATTTCTTGATGGATGATTGACAAATGAGATTTCCTATGAATTCCAAGAGTTCTTCTTTATAAAAGAACACAAAGCTTAATTGAACACAGTACCAATACTCCAGTAGTATACTTCCTCAAAATGTGTTTATTACGGCACTGTGGGATTTTTGTCACCATGTCCAACAGAAAAAAAGAAAGATCTGTGTTCTTTCCATAGTACCTTGCTAACAAGCATTTTTTTGTTTGTCTTAGCTGATCAGAGCCTTTTATGTCAGCACTTGTTGGTAAGATTATTGCTGAGCACTGTCCAGTCTGTTCCCAAAGATACTTACATAGTTCCCTTCCATGTTCAATGAGGTATATACTTAATCCCACTGTTCTGTACATATGTCTTGCCTTGTCCATTTTAATTCCACATTTGAAAAATGCAGGACAATGCAATCATGAATCATGTAATTGTGGTTTACCACCAGCTGGTAAGTTTTTGTGAACTGCTCCACTGGTTATGGAGAGATAGCATATCTGGAGACTGGTTCTTTTCAAGCTTCAAGTCTCCTCTAATTTCAGCTTTGCCAGTAGTTAAATCCTTCATTCACTGGATGTTGGTTAGTCTGGATAATAAATAAATCTTTAAGATACACAAATGAAATAAATTTTCAGCCACCTTAATTTTTCTTTTCTAGCAGTTTTTAGCTATGTTTTGCAGCACCAGCACCATTTCATTATAACGACCAAGGAATATTAGAAAAATGCCTGCAGACAAGACACAGCCTTTGGCCACCAGATCTAGCACCAGGTTTTATCTAGGGCAGCTAGCAGCCAGAATAACCTAATTTCAGAGATGCTGGAGCACCTTGCACAGCTGCTCTGCTTACATACTTGCTGCATTGTCTATACATTGATGTCTTAGTAGACCAGAAGTAGTGAGAGTGGATTTTGGATACCTTCAGGTTGTTGCTTGTGCAGAGGCACGCCACACATGCATGTCTCTGTGTGCAGTAGAACAGAAACATGCCTTAGGTCTGCTGGTAGCTGAGATTTTTGAATTGAAAATTTAATCAGCAGAAGAGCCAGGCTTAATTGCTCATAACCTGTCACTTGCCTATTTGCAACAGACTATCAGCTACTAAGCTGCACAGATGCCAGTATGGACACATCTCCTACTCCCAGGAGGCAGAGCGCAGCAGAAAGGTAAGTAAGCATCATTTGTTCTTATGAAATTAATGAGTCTTTCTTGTGACTTCTGTGTTGCTAGACAGTCCCTCACAGTACTATATCAGCAAGAGTGTCATAAATAAAGCACTGCAGCAAGCAGTCTTGTTTCAGATAACTTAATCTAATGCATGCGTTGTGATATATTTCGTCTGTTTGGTTCATTACAGCTTACATTACATATAGATAAATAACAATCTGTTCAGATAGAGATTCTGCAGAATAAGAACTCATCACAATTGCTTGGATGGATTAAGATATATGTGCGAAGTTTTTCACTTCTGTGCTATATCTCCGGTTGTACCTAAGTGAACAATTTATGTTTGCTTTTGTTTTTAGTCCACTGGGAATGTTTTTAAGTATTTTAACCTTTAGAAACTTTAAGCCTATTATCTTTGTCTCACTGGGATACCTGTGCAGCTGATAGAAACTAATGTAGACCTTCTAAAGAAACTCTTTTTAAGGGACCTTACTAAGGTGATATCTTCAGAGATTCAAATTGCCAGTCAGCATAAAATAGCTTCATAGCAAATTATATTAGAATATGAACTTTAACGCTCAAACAGCTCTTCCAGCTCTGCAGCAATAGCTGAAGCAGTGAATTCTGGTTCAGTGATATGCCATTACCTCTTAACCTCTGTCACAACAAAATGCACAACTTCTTGCCCGCATACCTGTGTTTCACAGTATTGCCACAAATTTGTGTGAGGTTTTGGGCACCAGCTGGTCCTTCTGTAGTATTGAATGTCCAATAATAGTTGTTATCAGACAGCATGAAAATCATTGTGTCCAGTTCATATTGCTGTTCACAGGTTCAGAGGCTACCCCATCTATACTGAGAAGAATTATCTGCCACCCTTGACACAGATTAGTAATGAAGTTCACAGATGCTGTGGCCTATTCCTAAAGGTAGTTAGTGCAAGAATAATGTTAAGACATTAATGCAAGCATATGGCTGCACAAACTCAAAAATTAACATTAGTTTGGTCTAATTGCAGAAAGAATGTTTCTGAGACTTTTTTGTGGATCAAACATGCCAGACAAGGGACAATAGATGAAATAAAAAGATGATTTATGTATTCAAAGGCTTTGGCTGAGATCCCTCTCCTTCCTTGCTGAGCTTTTTTTTTCACTATTTAGGTAAGGATTACCAGGATTATCGCCTAAGAATGCTATGTACTGTACCATGTAACTAAGTACTGAGCCAGGGACCTCAATTGCACACACGTGTGTATTGAGTTCTCTAGCCTTGGTGTTCAATCTGGAGAGAAAGAGGCCTTTGCTATGCAGCATACATCGTGCCCCCATTAAGTGGAATGTCCCTACACTCACTTGGTTTGTTACTGTAGAAGCACCTGTGTTACTACAAGGCTAAGATGCTCCAGATTCTCAGTCCTGTGTTACCCTCCCCTTAGTGAACAAACTCACATAGATTGATGAGTAAGAGAAGCTGAAACAGGGAGAGCATCCAAACCAGAGTTTGGCATCACCCAGACAGCTTTCCGTTTATAGGTTCTTTTCTGCTAATTAAGTAACCAGTACACTTCTCTCAGCTATCAAGATGATTAATATTCCACCATTTTCCTGCACAAAAGGGGCATTCAGAACTCCAGTATAGAGGGTTTTGTCCTATTTGTAGGCTCGGACTCAAGTTATAACAGCATTTGTCCAGAGAGAGAAGACTTGGCCGCCAGTGCATTGCCAGTGGCTACAGTGAAGTCATACTATGAATGAAACTGGCTTATATAATTCTTTAGGAATCACAGTTTGGACTAACATCAAGGCTTAAACTAGGGACAAAAAAGAATAAATTATGCTGGTTTTACACAAGCAAAATAGATAACAAAAAAAGTCCTCACCTTCACTGACTACAAAAAACCAAAAAGCAGCTCTGGTCTTAAGCCGTGGAAACAAAGATTACTCCTCTCTTCCCTACAGTGTCTGCTCCTTTGCTACAGGGCTTCTCAGGCATTCTTCCCAGAAATGTGACAGAATAACTCACAAAAATGCTGTGGGATTATCTTGATGTATTTTCGCACAGTCTTTTCTGTAGCTGCATGAGGGAGTCATTGCAACCTGAGCAGGCAGGGTGAAAGAGGCAGAGATCCTGAATGCCTCTTCTGAGCTTGCACAGCATTGTAGAGGAGACAGAGCCTCATAAAAGCAGGCAGCAGAACCCTAGCAGAGCACAATGTTTCTTTAGAAAGGCTCCAGTATGTAGACTTCATTAGCTCCAGAAGTGCAATAATATAGATAGAAGTGCAAGTGTTCAGTACTCTGTAAAAATAAATGTAAATGCCCCACAAGAAGTGGCAGAAAAAGTCACTGAGAAAAGAGTGAATCTTGAGCACCGTGCAAACTTCTCAACCCATCCTTTGCTGCACAGCCTAAAGAGGTCATGTATATTGCCTAGCATATGTTTTATAACATCATCTTGGATTCTGTGATACATGGTCTCTTTGAAGCACTGGCTAGCTCATTTCATTCCTTCCTGTCTGGGTTATAGCTAGAAGTTACAATTTTGTGTTTTCTGTCCCAAATCCAGGATATACACCCACAATAAACATCTTCATTCCAGAATATAATAGTGATGCTTTTGAGGAGAATACAGAATTTAGCTAGTTCTGTGAATCTGCTTATGCCAGAGGTTTAATATCTGCTATTGCAAAGATTCACAACCACTTCCACCTGTAATTTGAGAACCATGCATTCTTTTTCCACATGCTATAACCACATTTCTCTTTTTTTGTGCCGCCATTTGTGTAATATTCAAACCACCACTCCTTGCACAAAAGAAGTTAGGCAAAAAAAGTGTCTTTTACTATTCAGTGGTGGATTATACAGTTCCAAGACATAGTATTTAGCAAACTTGTAAGCATTTTTCCAGGTTTTTCAATGGGCTAGTCTTCCTTTACTTTGGGTACAAGCAAACGCGCATTCTGCTGAAATCAGTGCAACTCTGATTTGCGTGAAGGTGCTGCATTACTGAAGGCTATGGAAATCCTTAAGGTAGAAAGAAATGGGCGTCTTCAATTCATGTCAGCATATTTTATTGAAAAGAAGAGGAAAAAAAAAAAAGAAACTGTAAACATTCAGGACTAGTACTCTTCTCACCTGGCTTTAGATATATACAGCAGAGACATAGAATCATAGAATCAAAAAATTATTTGGGTTGGAAGGGACCTTAAAGATCACTTAATTCTAACCCCTCTGGAATGGGCAGGGACACCTTCCACTAGACCAGGTTGCTCAAAGCCCCGTTCAACCTGGCCTTGAACACTGCCAGGGACGAGGCAGCCCCAGCTTCTCTGTGCAACCTGTGCCAGTGCCTCACCACCCTCACAGAGAAAATTTCTTCCTAATGTCTAATCTAAATTCACCCTCTTTCAGTTTAAAACCATTACCCCTTACCCTATCACTACACTCCCTGATAAAAAGTCGCTCCCCATCTTTCCTGTAGCCCTCTTTAGGTACTGGAAGGCTGCTATAAAGATCTCCCTGGATCCTTCTCTTCACTAGACTAAACAACTCCAGCTCTCTCTTCATAAGAGAGGTGCTCCAGCCCTCTGATGATCTGCATGGCTCTCTCTGGACCAACTCAAGCAGGTCCATGTCTTTCTAGTGCTGAGGGCCCCAGAGCTGAAGAAACACAGTGCTCTAGGTGGGATCTGACAAGGGTAGAGTAGTAGGAGAGAATCACCTCACTTGGCCTGCTGATCATGCTCCTTTTGATGCAGCCCAGGATATGGTTGGATTTCTGGGCTGCAAGCGCACATTGCCAGCTCATATTCAATTTTGTATCCACCAACGCTTCTAAGTTCTTCTCTTCAGGGCTGCGCTCAATCCACCCATCACCCAGCCTGCATCCATGTTTGGGGTTGCCCCTACCCAGGTGCAGGACCTTGCACTTGGCCTTGCTGAACTTCATGAGGCTCACACAGGTCCCTCTCTCCAGCTCCCTCTGGATGGCACCTCTTCCCTCCAGCGTGTCAACAGCACCACACAGCTTGGTGTCATCAGCAAATTTGCTGAAGGTACATCTAAACTACATCTACAGCTCTTCTTTTTAATTAACAAAGGGAGATATACTTCTATAGCAGAAGTTACCTGATTTATTTGTCTGTTTTTAGAAGACATTAATTGCCTTCAGATACACCTATTCTTTCAATGAACTCTAAAAGTTATCTAGATAACCAGCTTAGATGTAGACTTCTTATAAAGCAGATGCCTGATAGTAGGTGGCAATAACATTGTTTGGGGCAGAGGAGAAAAGAAGACAGTGTGGGTGGAGGGGGGTGAGTACATTTCTTTATTAAAAGTAGAAAAGATATGCAGAAGACAGATTTTCACAGTGGTGCAGACATAAACAAATATTTCTGCTTATTGCTATCTGGAGGTTGTATGATTAAACCAATCACTGGCACTTACATATCAGACAATGTTAGGCTCTCAAGGCAGAGATTTCAGACAGGGTTTCACAACTTACCTGATAAGCCCACAGGTTGCAATTCCTTTCCTAAAAAGAATCTGCAATCTACTATGAAGAGATTATTTAATTAAATACATTAATAATGGAGGGGGAAAGGAGAGACTGAAGAGCTAATTAGAGAATAATTAGAGACAGAAGCATTTTAATTTGTGTTGCCTATTTTATATTTGGTGAATGCTTCTAATGTGGAAGTTCCTCCTCTTTTTTTCAGTAATATTTTTTTTTTAGTTTGCAGCTATTTCAGATACTCTTCAGTCTAATTTACCGTTTAAAGACTGCAGCTACTTGTTGTAAAACTCTTTTTTTAATTTTTTTTTTTTTTAAATTTATAAGTGACCTACGTTTCCTGTTCCATAGCAAGTTTAAAGAGGCAAGTCTTGAATTGAAGGCTGGTTACATCATGTGCTGGTTTTGGCTTGGGCAGACTTAATTTTCTTCATAGTAGCTGGTATGGGGCTATGTCTTGGATTTATGCTGGAAGCAGTGTTGATAACACAGAGATGTTTTAGTTATTGCTGAGCAGTGCTTACACAGGTCTTTTCTGCTCCTCACGCCACCCCACCAGCAAGGAGACTGGGGGTGTAGGAGGAGTTGGGAGGGGACACAGCCAGGACAGCTGGCCCCAACTGACCAGAGGGATATCCCACACAGTATGGCATCATGCTCAGCACATAAAGCTGGGCAAAGGAGAAGTAAGGGAGGGGTGTTTGGAGTGATGGTGTTTGTCTTCCCAAGTCACCGTCACACGTGGTGGAGCCCTGCTTTCCTGGAGATAGTTGAACACCTGCCTGCCCATGGGAAGTGATGAATGAATTCCTTGTTTTACTTTGCTTGTGTGTGTGGTTCTTGCTTTACCTATTAAAATGTCTTTATCTTAACTTATGCGTTTTCTCACTTCTAGTCTTTTGATTCTTTCTTCCATGCCACCACGAGGGAGTGAGTGAGTAGCTATGTGGGGCTTGGTTGCAGGTTAGGTTAAACTACAACACATTATATCTAAAAAAAAATATTCTTGAGGTAAGAAATTAATAAGTAAAAAATGTATCATGCCTTTGGAAGCAAAAATCTGTTTCTAATCATACCTTTTCCTCATGGCTTGAAAGAAGCATCATTTGCAGGTTTGTACTCAGTACAACGTATCTGTGCTCTTTGCCAGTGATGCCACATTCACTACTGATCAGTAAATTTGTCTTTTATATATAGCACCAATTTACACTGATGTTCTTCTACACTGCCAAAACAATACCTCAAAATCAATAAAAACTATACTGTTACAAATATTCAACATTTTAAAATACTATCTTAGTGGGAAAGTGTTTCACTTTCTAAAGGAAGTATTAGGTGGGAGTGAGGAAGAAAATGAGAGGCTGAGGTTGCTTTTAGACAACAGGTGAGTTAATAAAAGGGAACAGAAATCTGGTTAACATTTTAGGAAAGGGATGGTGTCTTCTCTCCCACTTAAACAAATGTAGTTATGCTTTGCTGAAGTTCCAGTGAGACTTCCAGAAGTGATAAACACCCTGTACCTAAATAGTAAATGTGACCTGTATTTGATTGAGTACTCACGATGTTTTGTTGAAATACACATAGAGCATATTTTGTAGGTAAGTTATTAGAACAAAGGATACGGTTGGGAAAATCAGGCAAATTTTTGGTACATTTAGAAGCTTCAATGACTTTGTGCAGCAGACTTGTTTTTCAAGTATGCCAGTCTGGATATCTAATAAGAGGGAGTACCTTACTCTGCATACTTGAGGGACCTTCTAAAAGATGATTTTAAACTTTCAGGGATGCAGTCCTTGCTCAGCACATCATCAAGTACTACAGGGTATCAACATTCTACCCTGAACTCTGCTTCTGTTACTTCTAGGTCTATGCTTCTTAAATTAAATGTTCATCTGAAAAGGAAAACCCATCTTAAGAATCCCCATTTTTGTGCACACTTTCCTTTGCAAACTGAATTTTAAGCTGAGTGAGAAAGTCAGGCCTGTTGTAAGGGAGATGGAAGCAGTAAAGAATCAGCATCTTCCCCCAAGACTGCATTTGGGTTCTTGAAACTAAATTTAGAAAAAAAGCAGACAAGTTCTTTTCTTCAATGAACTATTCCAAGCATGAAAAACTACTTCTTTACTTTCTATTTCTGAAGAATAATGACTTGCCTTAGGCCTGCATCTTTAGATGCTCCTTTCCTTCTGTATTTTGGTCTTTCAGAGCCCATTAGTGTCTCTAGAACTGCTCAAAGTGGTACTGCCCTGCACTTGCCTCTGACATAATGCTTTAAAATTGGAAACTGACCTTGGATCATGGGTCATGTAGCACAGTACTGTCATCAGACCATTCTTACTAATGTAATTCTAAATACTCTATCAACATTACTACATACAAGACAAAATAGGCCAGCTGCTCCCAGATGTTGATGGAATGCCAAGAGTTCAAGCCGCTAGTCTGAAATGAACAATTGAAGGAAACACTTACTGCTTTCCCAGTCAACATCCAAGACTTCAGGCAGTGCCAAACTATAAATGTCTTCAGCTCAAGCTGCTTAAGGTCAGTGGATTACCGTTAACAGTGAGCAATCATTAGTGCATTAAATTCTCACATCATCACAATTAGTGGACCTCTTAGAAAGCAAAAAGTATGAAACAGCTGCCACTGAGGAATTAAATCCTTCAACTGTATATTGTGATTCTGTGCGCAAAGAATAATAGGCTAAAAGTTTTGCAGCTTTGTTCATACAGCTCTTAACAGGTTCTTTTTTTAGATCACTTCCAAAATCTCATAATCATTCTTTCTGGAGTTATTCATGGCATGTGGGAAAGGGCCAAGCACAATCGTTATTCTAAGGAGTGCTTACATCAAGCTCCAAATCCAAATCTTCCAAATCCTATTCAATGTGATCTTCCATGACATTGGTTTTAACATAACTTTTGTCATATGTTTAGATAGTTCCATTTATGCCAACATAGAAAGAGGCTGAAAAAGTGTAGTATATCAGGTAAGTTACTTGATTTGTATGAATCATCTGAAGAGCAGTCTTTCACATAAATTTTCAAAGCAGTCATTGACAAACTCACAGCCATGAAACTGTCTTTCCTTGTATATTTCCTACTGATCCTCATTCACTAAACAAACTATTTTCCTACTGTATTTTTCTTTTTGTTCTTTCATAATCATTCTTTCCCTCCATATTTTATCTTTTGGGTGCTGTGTTATACATTTGTCTTGGTTCCTCTTGACAGCTCTTGACAGCTTTTTCGCTCTCCAATACCTATGTTAGGTTTGACTGCATCTGTATGTGATCTTTGACCTTTCCATTTTTTTCCCTTCAATCACAAGGACATGGTAGGACATCACCTGGATGGGATGGTACTGTTCTTTCTTGTGGTGGAGAGAGGGGAAACTAGAAAAATTAATGTCCAAATCCTCAAACAATCTTGCTTGAAAATAATGGCTTGTGCTTATGGATTCTTTCAGAGATAAAGCTCAGGGGTTAGTGACTCCAAATACGTTATCATCTTAAAGAAGTTGATTGCTGCTGTGTCTGGTCTCTATCACCCTATGAGGAAGATTATTATGTATATGCTTCTGTCAGATAATGGTTCCAAGTATTTTTCTATTTTTTAAATATAAAAGCCAAGGTATGGAGAGGCTTCAGATGGAAATTTACGCATTGTCTTTCTTAGCAGACGAGAGCAAGATTACTGAAACCTCTTGATTACTGAAAAATGATTCCTCAAATGCAAGAACTGGCATATTATCTGTGCAAAAGTAAGAGTCATTTCCAAAGAGGAGGCAGAATTATAGATGATTTCCAAAGCTGTCTCCTCTTTGATGAGTGCAGTGATCTTAACCTGAATGAAGTTTCCAAAGAGAAAATTGAACACAACAGAATAGTTTGTCGACTTTGAATCCATTATGCTCTAGTTATCAGTGGACATGCACCTATGTTTTTTAGCTGGAAATGAAGGAAGGCCTTTGAATTTGTCTTTTAAAACAAATATATGAAGCATTGTTTTCTTTTATTACTACTCCCTCTATCGTCACAAATTTTGTAGCAGTGTCCTGTGTTCAAATTTCAAATTAGAACACCTGGTTTGTGTTAAGAGCAATTTCACCATCACTAGCTAGCCTCAAGGCACTCTCGTTCTTTATGCCAAGACCTTTACAATGTTTATACTCTAGTACAAACACTAGACCCTGGCACTCTAGTATCTTTTTCCAAGAAAAAAACCACAACAAACTGATGTGCTGTTATTTAGATGTTTTGAGAACTGGTCTGAAAGGAGGAAAAGTTTTTCAAACACAGACAGTTTTCTTTCTCCATGGTAGAGGAAAACATTTTGAAATTCTGTGTCACAAAGTAGTTTTGAATATTGTTGTAACAACAGTTTGGTTTTTTTAAATGAGATTGGGCACTCACTATTTTAATGTCTACAGTACCATTAGCGCATACTGAAACTGGGCATTAGATGCTACTTAATCTGAATCTTCCTGGAGCTAACAATTTTTCTATTGAACTTAAGACTAATTTGTTCCTTTGTGAGTATTTCTACCAGCATTTAGGACCTCACAGTATTTCTACAGGAGGGTAAGTTTGCAGAAGGCACCTGAAAAGTTCCATGGTTCACTTATTTCCATCTGTATTGGGTTATCCTCGCCAGGTTTTGGTAGTGGAGGTAAGGGTCTAGAAGGGTAGCTTCTGTGAGAAGATGCCAGAAGCTTCCCTCATGTCCAATGCCTCTGGAAAAACATATTTAAGAAAGGGAAGAAAGAAAACTTCACAAGAGCAGCTGAACAGAGGAGTGAGAACATGTGTGAGAAGCAGCTCTGCAGACACCAAGGTCAGTGAAGAAGGAGGGGGAGAAGGGAGGAGGTGCTGCAGGCACAGGAGCAGAGATTCCCCTGCAGCCCATGGTGCAGCCCATGGTGAGGCAGGCTGTGCCCCTGCAGCCCATGGAGATCCGTGGTGGAGCAGATAGATACCCACCTGCAGCCCTGGGAGGGCCCCACACTGCCCAGAGGAGGCTGTGACTGAATGGGAAGCCTGTGCTGGAGCAGGCTCTTGGCAGGACCTGTGGCCCCATGGAGAGAGGAGCCCACACTGGAGCAGGTTTGCTGCAGGACTTGTGACCCCATAGGGGACCCAGGCTGGCGCAGTCTGTTCCTGAAGGACTGCACCCATGGAAGGGACCCACATTGGAGCAGCCTGTTCCTGAAGGGCTGCACCCATGGAAGGGACCCACGCTGCAGCAGTTTATGAAGGACTGCAGCCTGTGGGAAGGATTCATGCTGGAGAAGTTCATGGAGGACTGTCTGCTGTGGGAAGGACCCCACACTGGATCAGGGGAAGAGTGTGAGGAGTCCTTCCGCCGAGGAGGAAGGAGCAGCAGAGACAACATGTGATGAACTGACTGAAACCGCCATTCTCCATCGTCCTGGGCTGCTGGGAGTGGAGGGGGGAGAGAACTCATGAGTATAGTTAAGTCCAGGAAGAAGGGAGTTGTGGGGGAAGGTCTTTCTAAGATTTGGATTAGTTTCTTGTTATTCTACTAAAAATTAAATTAATTCTTTCCCTCAAGTGAGTCTGTTTTGCCCATGACAGTAATTTTGCCCTGTCCTTTTCTTGACCCACAAACCTTTTGTTATATTTTCTCCCCTCTACCCAGCTAGGGAGGGGAGTGATAGAACGGGTTGGTGGGCACCTGGTGTCTATTCAGGGTCAGCCTACCACACCATTACATTGCTGTAAGGTAACTTACCAAATCTTCAGTGTAGACATATCTGCAAGGTAAGAATCAGAGTTGAAACCGTCTGTACCCTCAAAGGTAAAACTGAGGGCTGTGTTCATAAACTTCAGTATTTTAACAGTGGGACTATCCTGATTTTCCATGCTATTGTGTCCATAGCATGTAAAAACTATATAGTATTATACAGGTTCCAATCAATTTTGCTTTTCGGATCTTCTCCAGCCTTAGCACTCTAAGCATGCTTAAAGAGATTTAAAGATACCTTTAACAGCAACCAGCAAGGACTACATTGTTTTTTGTGTTCCCCAAAGTGAAACCTTTATTCTGTTTAAATCAAAGGGGGATCATACATCTGATGCCAAAAGAGTCTGATGTATGTCTCCGTTCTTGCCACATAGAAGAACCTGAATTTAGAAGCTCAGTATTACATCTGGGTCTGGAGAGGATGCCTTGTTACACAAAGGCTTTTGGAGGTAAACACAAAGTAAGTAAGTCTCTCATAGGAAGATTGAGACATGAGGGTAAAGTTCCTGCCACTTCTTCCTCCTCCCCAGTCTTATGTTTTTTCTGCCCTCCTTCTCTCCCCCTCCATTCTGTGACTGGCTGGATTTCTGCACCTCTACAGCAAGCTGCGTCAAGACGCTGAAACAGCTGAAAAGTAACCAAAGGAAAGGAAAAGGGTTCAGTTTTCATTTGCCTATGTAGCCTCTAGCACTAACCCAAAGGGAGTAGCGGGACATGCAGCCAAAGGAAGGAGTGATGGAGAGATTGTCACTTTTAATGGCAGCCAGCTTTTCTGTTGATGTGACTGTATGGTGACTGTAAAACCATAACCTGAGCAATACCTGGTCACCACTTAGAAGGGAAAGAAACAGTAATGGGGAAGATGGAGCAGTTAAAAGCCCCACTATAGTTTAAAATCTGTGCAGATGGGTACAGACTTTAGGTCTGTAGAGATGGGTATTGGAAAAGTTTTAAATAAAAGTTCATTTTGCAAGCAGAAAATAAGACAGTAGTTGGTTTTGAAGTACCTGATAAATTAAATGCCTTTTAATTAAGTTGGGCAATGGTAGCTGAACTCTACGAAACCAGGGAGAATGGCACTCCATACAAAAGTGAAATGTAAGAAAATAATTCTATGTTAAGCAAAGTGTAAAACCAGCAGGTGGCTTACATCATCAAAAACAAAACAGTCTTATGATTTTGAAGGGCTGAACACCTAATGAGAGAGCAGATTGGGTTAACCAACAAGCAGTGTATCCTAGACTGCTGCTCTTTGGTCATAAATTGTTGCCTAAGTTCAAAGATCTCAGCATTATCCCATTCCCAGAGTGAACTTGATCATTTATCCTGTGACTTGAGTTTGACTAGGAATCAAGATCTAAATCATAGTTCTCTTCTTCATTAAAAACTATGACTGCTTTGTGATTGCCATCTTATATTTATGGTGACTTAAAATTTTAATACTGCTAATAATTAATAAACTGATCAGAATAATTATGGCCAAACAATATTCTCTAAGAAATTCTTTTTTATCACTGACACCTGATATTTTTTCATATGCAGAATTAGGACAGATAGCTTAAATGGGCAGCTATATGAATCCTAGAACATATCTAATACGTAGAATGCATCTAATATAAAGTTTAACTGACAACATTTATCAAACGGTTTATAACTCTTTCCTTTTGCTTTAAGGTGGTTGTTATGGCAAATGAAGGCTAGAAAAAGATGAGCTTATAAGGAAGAGTCAAGGGCAGACAAGGGAGAATGTACACATGTGTATTTCATTAAGCCAATAAAAATGATATATAAACAACTGCAATGTCAGAAGCAATTTATTGCTACTCAGGGTTGAACTCTACTGAAAGTTTCATGAGCATCGATCAGAATTATTTTGTGGGACCATCTATACACGTTACAGCTGATTTATTTTCCTCTCTCTATTTTGATAGACTTCTGTGTAACCCTGTAAAGTAAGTGCCATTGGATATTTCACAAGAAGGGAGGTTTGTTGTTCTATCCATCCACACTTCCTTTTAAACCAAGTCATTGATTACCTGGGGGCATCAGCAACTGATGAAAAGGTGAGACACTTTTCGTTTACTTGTTGGAAAGTCACTGTATTTTTACTAGTGTTTTATGACTTATGACTCTAACTTGACTCTAACAGACCGTAACAAGAGGCCTATTCTTTTTGGTTTGTGTCTGTAGCATTTCACAACTTATCAACAACTATTACGCAGTAGAGAACCACACACAAGAATGATGGGTCACTATGCTCTTTCAGCAGTGGATTTCAGAGGAATGGAGCTTAAAATTGAATAGCCACTATTTGCTCCTGTCAGAAAATCTTCTTAAAAGTTTGAAGGAGCAGGGAGTGAACAGATGAGTCACTAATGTCAGATTTTATTACTGGATAAAAGTTATGTTAGAATTACAATAGTTCTGCATCTCAGTTCATGAATGGTTAAAATATTTTTTAAACCATATTCTATATTAGTGTGCTTTTTTGTTTGTAAGAGACATAATCTAACTACTAAAAAGTCCTTCACAAGTTATCTCCTTGCTGCAGAGTTTTCCCATCCTTGTCATAGTATCTGCACAGACTTCCAGTTCTTTAAGCAGATTCAAAACAGAATCACTGGTCGTTCGGTACAACTTGCTGGCACAGGACACTGCAGCAAAGCAGCAAGACAGGATAAGTAAAATGTAGCAAAAGCAGCATGGGTGCCCATCTCATCTAAAAGAAACATGAACTCCAGAGGCTGTCATATCTGATTATGAGCTGTGATTTGTGTGGTGCAGCACTGGAAAACAGAGTTCTGCTTTTTACGCCTGACTTGGACTATGACTGATTCATTCCATATCTGTGGATGGGCACAGTAGTCTTGTCCCCATATTTGTGTGTAAAGTGTTTCTTAGATGTAAGCCATAAATAATATTAGATAGCTCATATCTGTGTCTTGGCTTTTATAATTGAGTTTAAATATTAATTACCAGGCAGATACTGATGCTAACCTGGTTCCAGAAGCTGCTGCTGTGTGCCAGTCTCCATCATACAACTCTGTAGATAAAAATTTACTGATTTCAATAATTTGTGGGAAAAAAAAGTCATATGAAGGAATCAGACCACCTTCTGCAAATAGCCTCTGTGTCATAGCAAACAAGTCACTTGACAAGATCTTAAGACATGATCAGAATAGAGGGGTTCCTGCCCTTTAATTGCCCTGCTAAATATGTCAAGATCCAGACAGCTCTATGAGTAATGAAAATGCAAAACTTAAAACATGGGCAAGACAACGTCTTCAAAATCACCCCAGAATGGATGGTTTTGAGACTTTCCTTCTGTGGAATACAGAGCAGATGCAGACATGAGAAGGCAGGAAGGAGGCATTGCCCCTCATCTGATGCTTGCATTGCATCATTGTTCTTCATTCTTCTCCCAACTGAGTAAGCGTGGGTTCAAGAAGCTACTTAATACAGGGCACTTCTAGTGTTCTTAGAATTAAGCACATGCTCAGTTCCCCTCCTCATCTGGGTTGCAATGCTTCAAACCCTTCACATGGATGAATACTGAAATCTCCCTGTTAAATAGAGAGCATATATTTAACTGTCAACAAACTGCATATGTCAGTCAGTAGGTGAGCCAGGGTCATATGAAACCACGCAGAAAGTCAGTCTGCTTTGTATCAGGATAGAGTTTGTACTCTGCCTTGAAGTCTCAATCTAAATTATTAAATTGTCAGTATGCCAAGTGTCTGCTGACTTTCTGTCACAGTGCCAGGTTTAATTCTGAATCAGACCTCACAGATGACTTACAAATCCTCTTTGCATAGCCTCTTAAATACAGATGCTCTTTTGTGGAAAGTTATTACCAGGAAACCCCCTTATCCAGTTAATTCCATGCAAAATGAATCCTTGTATTGGAATTTAGCCACTTCCTATAGCCTACTTGGCTTCATAGTGTGTACTTCACTGCCATCCAGTGTTAGACACAAGGTTATTTACCTAAAAAAACCCCAATTTCTGCTGCTTTAATCCTTCAGTTCCCAATTTACCTCTTCAAGTTTACTGTACATGTTACAATATCCACCTACTTACTATTTTAAACTGTTTTAGAAACATTCAATTTTTAATTCAATTACAAATTTCAAATGCTAAACATAGAAAAGAGGATCTCAGTGATCTGAGAAATTCTGTGTCCTGAAAAAATGAAAGGTCATTTGAATCCTGTTTGTCTTAGTGGCAGTTAAGATAAACTGCAAACAGTGTGCTCCGTACTCATTCATTGTTTGGAGAGGATGTCTGTATTATCTGGAGGACATGGCTCTTTCAATCTTTAAATATTATCTTAAAAACTTACCCTGTAACCAATTCCTTCCATAGAAAGTCTCACTAAAGTCTTCGTCTAAAGGAGAGTATTTTGTTGACAGAATGTTTAAAAAAAATACTACTTTCTTCCCATTTGAACAGACAGAGAGAGGAAGAGACAACGGCATTTAGTTTTGCTGTCTTTAATGATGATGATCTTCAGTCAGTGTTGATCTACTCAATTTTTTTCATGAGCTCTAGTAGTTCAGACTCACACTTCACAGTCATTCTTATCTAGTATGCATTACTTCTGATACGAACATTAACTTCACAGCCTTGTAATCCTACCTGTGAGGGCTTGGAAAGCCAGATCAGGACCAGAGCAGGAGCCAAGAAAGAGTAAGGAATCAAAGCAGAGCTAAGAGAGGCCCAACACAAGGGAGCCTGATGGGCTGAAGTGGGCAGTGAACTCTGCTCTGCAGGAAAATAAAGGAAAAGTGCAGTCAGAGCCATAAGGTTCTTCTGGGAAGCTTGACCCCTCAGTTGAAAAGCCCATCTGACCTCAGGCTCAGGCACCAGCCCTGGCCAGAACTATGCTGTAGGAGTACCAGTCTTGTCTCCAGCTGCTGCTTAAGTGTTGTTTGGCGTTCCTGGCCTGAGTCTGAGCTTAAGTTGTCACTTCACGTTGCCTGATGATCACAGGCCTATCACTCAGTATATGGCTGTCAGCACCCTGCTCTCACAAGCTCTCTGACACACACTGTGTGAACCATCTCACCATGTCTGGGACCGGATGCTGAAGGAGATTGTGCTTTCGGAGTAAGCACATGGCAGGGCCCAGGGGAGTCAAAGGGGTGGAGCCCTAGTTCGTGGTATCTTTGGGTCAAATCATTAAAAGAGTCTGTTCTTTCCGAAACAGGTCACAGGTCCCCAGACTAGCGTATGTGCCAGCTAGTAGCCTCACTTGCTTTTTAGTGCTGGAAAACATGCATGATAATAAGAGAAATTGACAACAGAATTTCCTGTCTTGAGCCAATTTGCTCAAGGGTAGGCTGTATGGAGAACACAGCAATGCACTCCCAAATCAGTGAATTTCGTATGTGCAAGATACTCTGCTAGTACAAGCACTTTTAATTTTTAATGTTTTAAGAAAGAAAACTGCTTGTGCTAGCAGAATGTATTAAACCTAGTGGCCAAGGATGAGGAAAAGGCTGAGTTACTAAATGCCACTTTTGCCTCAGTCTTTAATAGTGAGATGAGCCATCCTCAGGGTACTCAGTCCTCTGAGCTGGATGACAGAGATGGGGAGCTGACTGAAGTCCCCATAATCCAGGAGGAAATGGTTAGAGACCCCCTGCTCCACTTAGATGTACACAAGCCTATGAGGCTGGATGGGTTACACCCGGGAGTGCTGAAGGAGCTGGCAGAGGAGCTGGCTAAGCCACTCTCCATCATTTATCAGCATTCCTGGTCTAGTGGGAATCCAGAAGATTGGAAGGTGACAACGTGATGCTTAACTACAAAAAGGGCAGGAAGGAAGACCCTGGGAACTACAGGCCTGTCAGCCTGATCTTAGTGCCAGGGAAGGTCATGGAGCAGATGATCCTCAGTGACATCATAAAGCACGTGCGGGAAAACAAAAGCATCAGGTCCAGTCAGCCTGGGGTCATGGTCCTGCCTGACCAACCTGATCTCCTCCTAAGACAAGGTGACCCGCCTGGCTGATGAGGGAAAGGCTGTGGACATTGTCTATTCAGATCTTAGTAAAGCCTTTGACACTGTCGCCCACAGCATTCTCCTAGAGAAACTGGGAGCTCATGGCCTGGATAGGAGAATTCTTCACTGGGTTGAAAACTGGCTGGATGGCAGAGCCCAAAGAATGGTGGTAAATGGTATCTCATCTAGTTGGTGACCAGTCACTAGTGGTGTCCCGCAGGGCTCAGTATTAGGGCCAATTCTGATTAATACCTTCATTGGTGATCTGGATGGTGGGACTGAGTGCACCCACCGTAAATTTGTGGATGACACCAATTTGGCTGGAGTGTTGATCTGCTGGAGGGTAGGAAGGCTCTGCAGAGGGATCTGGACAGGCTGGGTCAATGAGCTGTGGCCAGTGGTGTGAGATTCAGCAAGTCAAAGTGCCGGGTCCTGTATATGGGCCACAACAATCCCATGCAATGCTTCAGGCTTGGGGAAGAGTGGCTGGAAAGCTGCTCGAAGGAAAAGGACCTGGGGGTCCTGACGGCAAACATGAACCAGCTTGTGCACATGCAGCCAAGAAGGCCAATGGCACCCTGGCCTGTGTCAGAAACAGTGTAGCCAGCAGGGCCAGGACAGTGATCGTCCCCCCGTATTCAGCACTGGTGAGGCTGCCCCTCGAATCCTGTGTTCAGTTCTGGGCCCCTCATTACAATAAAGACATTGAGGTGCTGGAGTAGGTCCAGAGAAGGGCAACAGAGCTGGTGGAGGGTCTGGAGCACAAGTGTTATGGGGAACAGCTGAGGAACCTGGGGTTGTTTAGTCTTGAGAAGAGAAGGCTCAGGCAGGACCTTATCACTCTCTACAACTACCAGAAAGGAGGATGGAGTGAGGAGGTAGCTGGTCTTTTTTCCCGAGTAACAAGACAAGAGGAAATGGCCTCAAGCTGCACCAGGAGAGGTTTAGGCTGGATATTAGGAAAAATTTCTCCACTGAAAGCATAATCACATATTGGAACAGGCTTCCCAGGGATGTGGTGGAATCACCATCCTTAGAAGTGTTTAGAAAATGTGTAGATGAGGCCCTTAGTAACATGGTTTAGTGGTGGACTTGGCAGCGATGGGGTAACGGTTGGACTTGATGATATTAAAGGACTTTTCCACCCTAGTTGATTCTATGATTTTTCTTCAAAGTTAGAAGTCTAATTCTAACACAGAAAAAACAAGTGCAGAATCAGCAGCTTCACTATAAGAACACCTTAAATTAAAATTAGTAGAGATAATAAGTTACATAAATAAGCATTTAACTAATGAGTCATCCTAGCTTTTCTATAAGGTCAATATTGTTTTCCCTTTTATATTTGTAAAAGGAACAGCATAGAGAAAATCAATATTTTTAGAGTAAAAATCATTGCACTTTCAATTGACACTTGTAAATCCTGATTTTCACATTGACAAGCTGTAGGTAGAGCTCCTGTTGACTACAGTTATTCTGAGGTGTGGTCATAAACAGAAGAAAAAAGACCTTAACCATACTTACAGAATGAGGGTTAATCCCTTGAAGTAACCAGTTCAACATGAGTTCCTAATGCAGAGTTGTAGCTAAGAGGGTAAATGTGATCCTTGCATGTATAATTAGACAGACCAAACAGAATATGGAAATAGCACTGCCTTTTGAATAACAATCATGTAGTGATACCATTACTTGGCATATAATTTTAACAGTTTTTCTGCAGAATGAGCAATGAGGAAAGATGTAGCAAAGATGTATTACAATGCTTGGTCTCTGTTTGTGCCCTTCCTCCTCACCCCCCCCCCCCAACCCCTTGTGAGTTTACAGTTAAAGTTCTGTCTAACTCACAGCCTTGATCAAACAAATCACATAAAGACCGAAATACTGTGTTGTGATCATAGGGCTACTGTACTGGATTCTCCACCACATAAATTCTTCAGCCCAGGTTGAGTACTTTTTTAAATACAAATTACAGTGTTTTATGCTGCAAATTGTTTTATTCAAAAACAACCAACCTGGAAGGAAATCTGTCATCCTTCAAAATCTAGGATTGGTTGAATTACAGATAATGGTGTGTGTGATCCCTTTACCAAAGGACTTACCCTGTTTCAGGAAGATGTCAAATTATTGCTCTGCAATAGGTTACAGTCACTTGAACCTCTTCTCTATAGCATCTGATACAGATATCAGAATAGGCTGTTAGTCTGGTAAGCTTACGCTTTCACAAAGACATCAGTCTTAAATTTCCCCAGCCAGTTAAATTTCCCCATGCTGTAAAACAGCCCTCACAGAAAGCTGGACTTCTATGTAGCTGAGCTAGTTGCAAATACTAATCCACTTACCTCAGAAAGGTTGTTATCTTGACCTAAAAATCTCAAGATATCAAGCCAATAGCCTCGACAAGTTGGACCCTTTGCTTACCTGGCTCTGGATCTGTTTGGAGACATATTCCTTTTACGTACTAGTTTCATATCCAGTTTTAATCTGAAACAATCCAATGGTGATGCATAAACTGTGTACAACAGCACAGCTACTGAAATTAATTCCCTTTCTTCTTGTTCGGATCTTCAGCTCATAGTTTAGCTACATATTAATTCAATTGTAGAGGTGAAACAGAAAAGGTGATTATTCTAGCTGAAGCAATGACTGCCAGAATTCAAATATAGACACTCCTGACTCCATAGACTCTCTGCATTCCTGAAGATAACAACAAAAACTTAACACAGCTAGCAACACAATTGATTTCTAAATATGTGATTACAGCAGAAGTCAGGGAATGTTACCAGCTCTCTCAATCATTGATTATACCACAAGACATTTCAAATAATTATACCATGGCATTCTCAAATCTCAGATCAGGGAATCTCAAAAAAGACCCTTATTTTATATATAAGAATAGTGTACAATGAAACAGAGCAAAGCATGAAAGTAAATGAAGTGGGTTCAAGGACTTGTAGACCTTGAATAATATTCAATTCACTGAAAGTAATGTATCTTACTTCAAAGCACTACAGAGAAAAAGTAATAGTGTATACAGGTTTCTTCTTTTCCAAGAACGCAAACAGCGAGATACGACATGATGACTAATGAACACTTTGAAATGTCTTCAGTTTCGCCCTGAACTCCTCTTTATTGTGACCATTAGGTTATATAATATAATTACCCTTGCCAGCCAGAGTCTCATTCATGTAAAAAATACCTAGCCTTAGAAACTGCACCCAAGAAGATAACTGGATTATTCAATGAGGACTTCCTATGTCTGAGGTCCAGGAGGAAAATCACACAGTGCCTTCTCAATGGAGAATCCTCAGGACAGCAGCAGGTGGATCTAATTTGTAATGAAAGATCTAAGTTTTGGGAGGCTTGAGTCTTTGATTCCTATCAAGGTAAATTAGGATTTGTGCAGGTTAAACAGATGGCACTACAGAAACATTGTGTGAGAAGTTACTACTGACAGATGCTGTGACTTTAATTTTGACAGAGTACATAATGAAGATTTTTGAAAGGGTTAGAACGTTTGAAGGCCTGCAGAACTCTGAAGCTTTCATATTTATATGTATGTACATATGCATCTGTGTGTGTACATACACACATATGTGTATATACACACACACAAGTTGTTCTATTTTAGGGACTCAGTTTTGTGACACAGTACATGATGGCTGTAAATAGCCAATATAATTCACATGTGGAGATACCAGCTACTGCTGCCAGCAATGAACCCATTTTTTGTGAACGTTTGCCATCTAGAGGACATATCAGGAAGCACTAGGATATAAAATTACTGCCTTAAAGAAAAACACATTAAGTGGATTTTCTAGACGTTCACAGGTATAGTTAGTTCAAAACAGCACTGCCTTTAATATATTTTCTGTTTGGCTTTGTTGACAATATCATCTTGAAAGTGTGGAGTTGATACTTCTCCCCAAACAGAATCACTTCACTAAATTTGTTATGTGTGTGTGTAATCTGAGCCTGGTTCCAGTGAAAAGGGATTTTTAAAATATTCATAAAACATAATCAGGATAAGTACTCTTAATCCTTTTACAGTATAAAGATTGTTTCAAAAGCCCTCTCCTCTTTTGGTGGTGGAGCAAAGATTAAATAAGCAGTAAAAAGTAAGTTCATTGCAGAGACAGGATTCAATATTTATGACAGAGAAAGGTAAAAATTTGTTTTCTGTGGAATGTCAGCCCCTTTTATTCTTACAAAAATATCTCAAACGAGTTCTCCCCTCTCCCCCCCCCCCCCCCCCCCCCCGGAAAATGCTGACTGCTACTTCTATTCTTGTTTGTTTATATCAAATTAGAAAAGTTGCATGGAAATACCTTTAAAAGATTAAGAAACATCTTCACAGATATTTGGCAACCTTTCCAGCAAAGCTGCAGAAAGACTAGCAGTGCTATAATTTCAGGAGCACCTGTGAAGTAGTTACAGTTCTTTTATTTCTTTCTCTTCATCATAAAATCCAATTTATGGTTTTGGGTCGCCCCCCCCCCCCCCCCCGTTAGGGTTTCCATTTTCACCCTAAAAAATCTCTACTAAAATATCTGTCTTTCTGAAATGCAGGAAATTTTACTTGCCACCATTTAAAACGTAAGAGGGAAGAAAATCTTTGCCAGGGTAGGCCTGATAATTTTAGGAGTAATGTGGTATTCAAGTAGAGATATTGGTTTGATATCAGGTTTTAATCCCTCTCCTCCCATCCTGGCCTGGTCACTCCAAAGACTTT
The DNA here is from genome assembly GCF_004027225.2 of Strigops habroptila. Taxonomy (NCBI): domain Eukaryota; kingdom Metazoa; phylum Chordata; class Aves; order Psittaciformes; family Psittacidae; genus Strigops; species Strigops habroptila. Next base: position 67,388,431 of record NC_044302.2, read on the forward strand.
GATAAGACTAAGCTGATACCTCACAATGCACATATTCTTTCTCTGGAAACATTTTCTTTGGTGATTCAAAATAAGGTTACTTACTGCTGAATTTCCTAAGTAGAAGATGACTGGCATCTCATGCTCTTTAAAGACTAGGTCATACGGGTACCTATACTGGTTTGCTATTGCAACCTACATCTTGCTGCAGTGGGTGCTGCAGCATTGTCTGTAGGCAGATAATGGAGGTTAAAGGCCAGAGCTCAAGCCAGCTCAACAATGCCCATGCCCTGTCTTTCCTGTAGGAAGGCACCCCTGAAGCATGGTGAGGGAGACGCCAAGCTCCCAGGCTCTAGGCTGAGTCTAGATCCAAGTGCGCTGATCCAGCATTTTCAATTGTTACAATTGAGATAGTAAATTATAATCTGAGCCTTGCTCCCCCAGCTTGGTGCTCTTGGAAGCTGCAAGCTGGTTTGTAAGATAAAGGAGACACCACTCACCCAAGAAAGTGATAAATACCATGGAAGAAGCACCAAACACACCAGAATCCAAGGGGAGAACCCCCTTAGTCTGTTTTCCATGTTTTCTTTTTATGTTCCAGAGAGGCTAGAGCAACCAGATATTGGTGCTGGGATTAGGGTTTTAAAAAAACATTTCTTACTAAACAAGATTTAAGTTAATTCTCTCTGCATCAGAAAGAACAAGTTGGTGTAGCAAATAAAATGTACTCAGAGATTTCTTCTCCCTCTCGCCACACGTCTGTGTTAAAGCGTCAGCCAGAAACAGGCTGCTTGTGGGACTGAGGAAACAGACCTGGCAACCATTCATTTTGCATTTTTGATGGCTCGCAAGGCTTGTGTGCACCACCTTCTCTAAGCAGAATGGCAGGAATGGTAGAAATAGATTGTATTTTGAAATTCTAAATATAGAAACTGAAAAAGCAACACTGTAGCAGTCATCATTTATTTTGCGAATTGCTTTCACTTTGCTACTGGATTAGCAAGCAATCCAAACAAAGCAGCCAGTTCTCCAGGCTAACTCTCTGAGGACTGCTTGCTAGAGCAGGCCAAAGACTGCCATCCCACTCATAACCCAGAAGCAGCGGCTGGGGATGGGATGCCATGCAGACTTAAGGTGGCTAAAATAATGCAGAAACTGCAAATGTTGTCATTTTGTTTCCAACTTTTATATCAACTACTTAACCTCGTGCTTCCTCAGTATGAACTTGAAGCCTTCCTTTAAAGTTTGTGTAGTGGTAACACTTCCAGGTTAAGATGCAAGCAGGAGGGACAGAGCTTCCATTTACAAGTCCACCAGGCACAGCTGGCAGGTGGTGGTGGTAGCTGTGGGAGCCCTGTGCGGGACCAGGTCTGGGACTGCTCTAAGCACTTGTTTATTTGCTTTTTCAATACCACAGTCAGTAACTAAAAGCTCGTTAATTGCCAATAAAAAACTTTGATAGAAATTCCCCTACATGAAACTGTTTTGTTGTCTGTGACAAGATAGATAGGTCAAAAGTCCTTTAAGAGATTTTTTCTCAAGGCTTTTTGCTGGACAGAGTGAGGAAGTTTTATCTTCATTGGAAGGGTATGTACAGTCCCCACATAGCTGGCTTGTTGCTCGCTTGATCAAGGCACTATGGTGCTGCCATCAGTGACTTGCTCGCTTTCCAAGAATGAGCTATCATCTGCCTCTTCCATGGAGCACAAGCGCTGATGGCAGCTCTGCAGGCTCACTCATTAGCAAGTGAGTTAAGTCTCATCGAAGAACTGGCAAGACAATGGCAGAAAACATATGAAGAGAAAGTGATGTATCTGTACTGAGTTACATCCTGCAGAACTTGCTTTGTCCAAATAAAATGTTTTTACTAAGTAAACTTACCAGACTTACTTACCTTAATAATTTTCAAAAGGAGAAAATGAATCCCACCCTTAAGGCCTAGGGCACAGAGCTTTACAGAGAGTTCATTTTCTTTGTAGAGCATTTTTGGGTCTCTTGTGACATGATGCACAAACAGCTGCAAATAAATAACTTGTTGCATTTTCCATTCCTTGAAAAAATGCTGATAATTCTGGCTCCACGTGGGTTAAAAGATTTTCTTTTGCTCTCTCTCTCTTCACATAAAGTAGATAATAATTTGATTCTGCAGCATTCACGGCTCTTGTTTACTCTTGATCCAAGAAAGAGTTCTCTCCATACCGAGGTACCCAGCTGATATAGAAATTTGCAAAGACAGTAAAGCAAGATGTTTAAGTTAAGAGAAAAAGGTACTAGGCTGGGAAAATGTCTCACACTGTGAGTGTGAGTGATCTTAGGCCAAACAGATCTTTCTTCTGATTCTTCACCCAATATGAATAACGATAATGACACCTGTTGTAAAACAACTTGATATCCATAGATAAAGGTTGTATGTAAGTGTTATTACCACATGAATTCAGGAATCTGGGCCTTCCATTTTTTTCAGGTGGATTGGTCCAGAAGAACACAAACTCTTCAGATTAAAGATGTGAAAAAGCAGCAATTATTTGTTGGTACTGCCAGAGAGACACCTGACCAAAACTCTGTACCATTTTCCCAAGGAAAGTGAGAGCTTGCAGCTTGGTGGTAGCTGAGAAAGAACTGGCACTACTACTGAAAAAAACCGCACACTAGAAAGAAATTTATTGTATTGAATTTTAAATACAATTAAATACATTGTACACAACAAACTCCAACTCAGAAGAAAATAAAGCTTTTCCCAGGAGTATTACTCTACATGGAATACTTTCCTATAATAATTAATTTTCTCATTTTTTTCCAACATATAGAAAGCATATAATTTTATGTAGCATATATCATAAAGCTAGGATTTACAAAGAAGCTAAAAGAAATTAGGTATTCGAAATCCCAATGATATTCCCAGTTCCTCTGCAGATCCTACTTACACTGTTCTGACTAGTACACCAGGAGTTAGCTGCTTTTTGTACTTAATGAATTGTACAGATGTGTATTGGTTGTATTAAAAACATCCTTTCTCTACAAAGCTTCCAGTGCTGTTCACTGGAAGGAAATATATGCTGTTCACATATAAAGGAAAATATATATATTTTTTTTTACTTTGCATTGATTTGCAGCAATTTTTGTTTTCAAGAATCAAACACCACACTCCTTTCTAAATAGCAACGTAATTAATTCTTCTTGTTCAACAATTAATTAGTTCACAGTTTCTACTTATGTATTGAACATGCATATTGACAGTTCCTTATGTGAAGAGGAAAGACACAAGGAAATAGCACACATTTTAGTCACACTTTGCAAAGATATTTAGCAATATTATACAGTATGTTTCATGAGAGAACTGTACTCTTCTACCAGTTTCTTCTTCTCATTTAATTTTTGCAGTATGGCATCCATTAAGTATGAAGCAAAAGGAAACTGAAAAAGAAATGTAGTAAGAAAAATGATCATTGAATTTTATTGTCTTCATGTGAAAAACACTTACTAAATATCTTTAAACCATTAGATTTTACTCAGTTATGGCAACTACCACGCATGCACACATCTAATCTTTAAAGTTCACCTGCCTGGTTAGTGTCTGAAAATTTGCTCTCTAACATAAAAATGATAAAAGAACAGAGTAAAATGAAAAAAGATAAACGCCTTATTGAACAATTCATGCTTTACTGGCCATGTTAATGATGTAAACTGCAGTACCAGCATCTCTGTCATTTATCTTCAATCAGCTGATCAATAAAAGGTTACAGTCATCTCTAGGGCATGCAGAAATGGTAGTGTATGTTCACTACTCTCAGGAGGATGAGACAGAACTACCAGTACAGCTCTCAATGCTGTGGCAAATTCCTTAAACTCACATGTTTAAAACTGTAAATAAAAAACCACAAAGCAAAACAAAACCCCAAACCCCAGAAGCTCCAATTGCATTGACTGAGATATGACACAAACAACTGCTCCTCTAAAACATGATACCAAAATACTGTATTTATATATTTACAAAGAAAAGTGAAAATCTCTTTTATATCTTCTCCGATATGAAAGATGTATTTTCACAATCAACGTCTTAAAGAGATTTGTTATATTTTTCAGTGTCATTGCTTTAACGCTTAAAGTAGTTTTCTTTCAGTCTTGGTGCATCAGCGCACCGTATGCTGGGAAGAACTTTTGGAGGTGGCGCAAACACTAGTCATTGCACCTTCACCCATAGAGTGGCCAGTGCTATGCCAGAGAAGAGCAGAACAGATTTTGTTCACCCTTAGAGAATCTCAGTAGTTTCATAGAGCTATCAGCTTTCTTGAACTCTTAGTGAGACCAGTGGTGACCAAGGGGTCAGTCCCCCACAAAAATAACCAGAAGAACAGAGAATTTTACCTTAATAAGGCCACCATAAATAAGTTAGGTTAAATATAGCAGTTGGTTGAGCAGGCCAAACACTAGCTTCCTCTGCGTTTCACAACTGTAGTTCAAGGCAATACTTCTGCACCTAGAACCACTCTCTAGTTCCATACTTGAGTGTCGCTGCTCTGATTTTATTTTTTTCACTTCTCTATTCCATCTTTAACAGAAAATTTGGTACTATACCAGACAGAGTACTGCCTGTTTCCCAGATATATGAAAAAAAAAATCTACAACAAACAAAAAACCCCAGACTACAAGTTAATCAAGTACAAATGCTAGTCTAATGTCTGAACTGATATAAAGGTGTGAATCTATAAGTTGATTTTTATAATTACTAGCAAGCCAGGAAAAAGAAAAAATCTAAAATGGTAGCTAGGAAAATCTTGTTAATAGCAAGTATCTGTCATGAAGTGACTGTAATGGCACTCCTGCATGTTGCTCAACAGTCCCTTTGCAGCTACAGAAAAAGGACAATAATGTGCATTATTTCCCTTTTCTTCAGAAAAGGAGGTTTTGAAGGGCTGGTACTTGGTTGCCAGACATATCTCCATCTGTCATAAATAACTTCTGTCTATGATAATTTTCTAGTAGTCATCTACACCTGTCAGCTTTCTTCTATACTCTATTGTGGTAACTTTTGGGGGAATAGAGGGATCCAATTCACTGAGCACAAATCTATTCAGAGTAATATAAGACATAATCTTATGTGAAATTCTGTGACACTTACTTGCTACTGTGCTTTAAAAACACTGAATCCAGCATCCTGTTCACTCTAATCGCTCTCCTTCCTTGTCTAAATATGTTTTTTACGAGAACACTATACCATTATCTCAAAGCCTCTAATTCTTCTTGCCTAGCTTGACTACATCCATTTCTGTTACATTTCACCTCCTTAATGTTGTGCCTGAGATGAATGATTTCTTATTGATGTCTCTGGCTCATATCATTCTAGCTACATTTTACTTGCTGCTCACTACTCTCTGTGGCTTCCATGTCATAGCAAAGTGATCTTTCAAGAACTCTTTCCATTTAAATCATTCATTTAAAGCAAGAGCATTTGAAAGTTAAACATTATGTCATTCTTTCAACATTTGTTTTTCTCAGAGAAAGTGCTGTATGTTTTTACCTGTTTTTCTTTCCATACAGACACCCAGAACTGGATGATCTCTACAGTCTTCATCTTTAATAGAAGTCTGTCAGATTTACTTTTAATGATGGCTCTGTAACTATCCTGGGAAGCTTCCCTCTACATTTCTCCCCAGAACTTCACAACTGTTGAAGATGTCTCTACTCTAAAGTATTCATCCTAGCTTCCAAACCTGCCATATGCTTAGGGAAGGCTTTGGGAGTTCAGTGAGTGCTAAGTGCACGCCTAAGAAGTAAAAGCTTGTTTATACCACTGATAATTATATATTTTAATACAGAATGATACTGCCTCCAAATGTTTTCTACTTATCTGTGCCACAACCAATTTATCTGAACACTAAGCATTAACAGTGATAGTGATCCTAAATCACTACATTATGGTAGGCTTTAAGAGAAATAGTATTTAATTGATTTGGTTAAATTCAGAGTATATGAGAGTGCAAATTACATGTGGATTTAAAGATTTTTATTTATTTCTTTAACAGAATTACAGATCTCTTCTTTGATACTAGAAAGACATACAAATGAAATGGCATATTTCTTACACAACTTATCAGGCACGTATCTTAGTGTATAGCAACTGTAAGGTAATATGATCCTAAAGAATCATGAATGCTTATAGTTATTTCCATTTCTCTCACTTATTTATTCTTACCCTGAGAATACTTCTTTTGGAGATCCCTTCTGTAAAAAATAAACTATTACTGTTTATCAGCCTTACACAACTGAGTCTCACTCAACACCAGGGCATAAGCATACACTGATCTGCCAGTGAAAAGACTCATAATGAATGCAAGGCAATGTTGTTATTCTAATGAGACATAGCATCTCCATTTGCAGTGTACAGCATTACTTTGACTCTGCTTTGCAAAGTCTAAAATGTGTTAACATAAAAATAAAAGTACTTGATTTCTGGAGTACACAAATTGGTGGTTACACCTATTTTACATCTCCCCATATGGATCATCAGTGTAATACATTTGCCCAACAAAATGATCAAAACACTGCAGAGCTGCCTCAAATTGAATTGTGAGCCACAAAGAATAATCTGAAATAAATCTAAAGAAACTCAGATCATAATGACCAAAACCTCCTAATTTCACCATAAACTAAAAGTCAAAATTTGTATGTGCCTGTCTGTACTCTTATCTTGAGTAATTAAGCCAATCTCTCCTTGTTTTCAGTCCAGGACAAGTGATACTGTTCTGTTTGTGTGCATGAGATAAAAGACAGATTTATACTATAATGGATCGTAAATGCATGGGACTGAGCTCACTCTTGTAATGTCAAGAAAATCATGGTCTGATGTCAATGTTAAGCTGCAGGTACTGAAAACACCTGGTGATGGGGGCAGTGGTGAGTGTGCGCATGTGTGTTTGTGCATGGATTAACACATATGTGTGTGTGCAAGCAGAGGACAGGCAATGAGCAGAGAGACCTGTTCAAAAAGGAGAAGACAAACAGACAGTCTGGAATGATGATGATGAAAGCAAAGCAATTGTGTTCCCACACAGGAAATTTGAAGAAACAACGAAAGCTGTTAGTGCACATTCCCAGATGATACCAGAGGAAATGTACATTTAGAAGACAGTGCAAATCCTAAAAAGGGGTTGGGGAAAATCCCTACCAATGAAGACTGAATATACCATTACAAACCCTGTTCTAGAGACGGATTATACAGATACCTACAAAGCGCCCACAGAACAGAGGGGAGGGAGTTTTTCTGGAAGTTTTCACCATTGGAATATGATTTGTACATTCATAATGAGGTCATGAGAGCAAAGATTTTATTAGGCAGCTTTGTTTATGTCAGATGTGATATCAAAAGGAGTACCTGAGGAGGGAGGGAAGGCAAGTGCTGCTGTATGTCTGATAAGGGACATGCTAATCAATACTGTCACTGGGTTCAATGCTTGGAAGAGTTAGGCAGATGATTTCTATTTTATTTAGAAGTAGTTCTTGGAGACTTCAGGCAGTAACCTGGATTGGGTTTAACATGCTGTACTCAGACACAAAATTATTAACAGACTGTAGGAATTATGTAAAAAGAAGTCATCTGCTTGATTTAGCTTTGTATGTTTCCTACTGTGGGAAAAAGCTAGAGAAGGTTGCTGGGTTTTGGGTTTTTTTAAATGATTATGAAAAGAGAGTGCTACTATACTGTGTGCCAAGTTCAAATAATAAGACATATACACCCAGATGGAAGGGAGAAAGTAGGTAAGAAGCCTCATTACTTGCCATGCAAGCTGCAAACACACATACAAATTGAGATAACCATACTTGTTCCCTCCTATCCCAAATACCACAAATTACTAAAACCTCAATGGTCCATAATGGGTTGGTTATGCCTCCCAGCTTCTCTCTCCCATGCTCAATCACTAACACATAATCAATCTGACGTCTCTGTACATGACTCAGACACCCATCTGCAGGTCTCTGCTTGCACTCCTGTGATGCCTTTCCACATACAGGTTCTGCATAGGCAAGAGAACGTTTCACAGCAACTATTGTCAGTTACTAACATGTTTCATTTTTATACTTCAGTGAGAACACTCTAGTTATTGGGTGCTAATGTACAAATACAAAAACTGAACTGAAAAAACACTTGCTGGCAATTCAAGATATAGATTTAGACCGTAAGTGATTTTTACCAGCTCTGTAGAATTCAGAACATGACTGTACTTTTTGATTTTATAATTCTTATTTAAATAATAACATCCTGATGCAGATATGTCTCTATCACATTGCAAGCTTCTTAGCAGTGGTGTAGTTTCTCCACATGTGTTTCTACAGTAGTTGATAAAATAAGGACACATACTCTGACTAGTGTCTGTGAGCACTCAGGAATGCAAAAATATTTATCACTGAAATTTAACATACTTGTAAAGCTGACAGAAATTAGACTTTTTCAAGTCATAAGAGTATGAAAAAAAAGAAAGGTGTGGATGAGGTGTGCTATCTTTTAGCATTACATTTTAGGGGAATCTATAAAATGACAGTAAAATGCAACTAGTGCTTCCCTCAGTCCCCCCAGAAATTCTAATGTAGCAGTAAAATGGCTTATGTCAGTAATAAAAATAAAATGTCTATGACATTTTAAATGTTATCATACTGTCACAGCAGAATAAAATTAGCTTGAAGAATGATCTAAAGGGATATGATGCAGTTCATTATGTATAACAGCAACAGCAGCAGTTTCTCAGTGTTCATAAAGGTTTCTCCATTAAATTTACCTCCAGTCAATAATTAGGAGTCCACAAATAAACCTAGGCAATTAAATCAATACTGCTGGGCAATTATGTTCGAAAGTCCTGGCTCAATGGCACAAAAAGACACTATATCAAACTGCAATATTAAGTGATCTGATGCAATTTTCCACTGAACATTTTCTCAGAATAACAGAAAAGGGCAAGACTGCATCTTTGTTCAAGATGCAAATGGATACACAGTTTGCCAACCTGTGACACTATGTGAGCCATCTGTTGTGAGCAAAGTCCTGATGGAAAGCTTTCACTTCACGAACTTTAGTTTTCTGATCATAAATAGAATGCCTACTAAAGGAAACCACAATCAATCTCTAAAAGATAGGAATTAAGCATTTTAAAGGCTATAGAGTTCTGTGAGCTGCTCCCAAATAGAGACCAAGAAATCTTAGCAATTTCCATCCATGTGACTTAGTGTGGACAGAAACGAAAAGCAGAGCTGGCTGCTCCCAAAAAGCACTAATCCCTTCGCAATTCTAAAGATGGTCAGCTTCCCAAGAATTACTTTAAGCCTCAGAGCTCCTCCTGAAGAATCCCACAAGATGGAGCAAAAATCACTGAAAGCCACTATTAACTTGTACACAAACTTATACGTCTAAGAGCAAAAAGCTCCTCAATCCTTAGCTAATATTTATAATCCTAATATAGTTGGTTACACAGTCAACAACCTTTCTGTTTCTCCATGCCTTCCATTTTCCTGTCTGTCTGTATCAAAGAGAAGTAATAAAATTCTGCTTAGGATTTTTTAACAATTTACCAAAGAATGATAACAAAAAATAGAATAACAATTCTTGCTGGTATTCCATGAATCTGATTGCTATTTTGGAGTCCACAGAATGGACAGAATCTTGAAATTTATAGAATTTTTTAAAAAAGTCTTAAAATTAAGGCAATTTAGAGAATAGAAATATTTGTGCTTTTACTGCTGAGTTCCATGTAACATTAGCAGGCTAAATTAAAATGCCAGTATTTTTGACAAAGCCAGTAAAAGCAAACTGATATTTCCATCTCCTCCACTGCAGCAATTAAGGAATCTTAATGTTACAAGTTTGGATAATGAAAGAGGAAAACCCTGTAATTTCTTAAAAATCTGGTCATAGGACACAATCTAGACATGAAAGCTATTAATGACAAAATAGATATATCTGAATCTGAGTGTTCCCTTGAAATGGCTTTCAAAATATTTGCAATCAATATCATTCACATTCTTAACTGAAATGAACTACATCGCTAATGGGCCCATGCTAGTGAATATGTATTAGGAACACTGGATTTATAAATCAAATTTTATGTCTTTTCAAACATCAGCTACCGAGCATCTGAATACAGGAGACAACTAAAATATAATGGAAAATTTTCAAGAGTCAGTGTGTGTTGCCAGTGATGTCCAAACAAAAGCTGACTATGGCTAGAAAAGCAGGGCTCTCACCTGCCAATAAACTGCCCTTGATCACTTACAAGAGGGGAGCATCCCAGCAGACTCTCTGTGTATTAAAAAAAAGACTTGAAAGAGAAGAAAAAGTATCACACAGGTCACAGCAGCAGTCTCAATGGACCCCTCAGGGATTTCTGCTAGTCTCAGCCTTGTCATCCTCTATGCAGCTTTCCTCGCTGCCCAGAAAATGTCGATAGGAAAATGTTTGAGGGGCCTCTGGTGGAAATTTTTTCATTCTTTCTGCATTGACAGGATGCCAAATCAATATTTACTTCCCACTAACAAGCTGCTCGAGGTCTCAGTAGAAAATATTGTAGAGAATGCGAGAAGACACGATAATAAACAGCTGTCTGGCTATGAGGAAAACATGAATTGACTGGAAACAGGTCCACAGTAAAAGGTCACTGATACCCATGAACTCCTCAGGTGTCCATATCAACTGCTAACTTTAAAGGCACATAATAAAAAAAACTCTTTTTCCTAAGCGGTATGAGAATGGATCCTTTTCACTCTAGCAAGCATTACACACTGTTTCAATAACTCAATTAACACATTTGCCAAGATGTGTGCTGGTTTTCTCCAGCATTGTTTCACTGGTTTCAGCTGCTAAGACAGCTATTACAAATCCTTGGTTAACATCTCTTCAGTTCTATCCAGTGACATTTGTTTTAAGAGAAACGAAAACGAAATGCTACAGCCCAAGGATTTTACATTGTCTCATTATAGTATAGTTTGGGACCATCAATGGTAACATAATTACAAATGCAACAGATTAATTACAACCTAAACCCACTTAGCTACTCAGCGTAGAATGATATAATTCATTAAGGAAAGATATAAATTAGCACCTGTGCTTCAAGAAGGTTATGTATATACTGCAGCCATTCTTTATCGTTTTCAAATTCCATTTTTGTTTTTGCTGTTTCCTAAAAATAGAAAAAGATAACATAGACACAACATTTTGACACCACCTGAGAAGAGCATAGTGAAAAATAAAGGAAATGTGTAACTGGATATACATTAAATAAACAGTAAGTGGAAATGGAAACTATGCTTTCAAAACTAGTTATTGAAGCATATCCACCAAGTATGAGGGCTCTGTTAAATTTATAAACCTATCCTTGTCTGTGCATGTCCCTAGAAACATGCATGATGTTCTTTTCACAGGTGCATTAGGTGCATATGTGATCTATGTGTAAATTTTGCAAGTTCAACGTAAAGGTTCCTGAGTGGAATATGTATATAAAATTCGTATAGTGTAAATTCATAACCTGTAGTTAAAATTTGTTTTCTATTTATAGGTAAGTATGTTTGTGTGTTCTACACATATATTCACAATAGTTACTACAACACTATACACTATACAACACCAGTCACAATAGTGACTAGTGTACAAAAGGTACAGGATGTAGAAATTACTTTGAGAATGAGGTATGCATGGAACAATTCTATCAAAGTAAATCACTTTACAGGGGTGTATAAAAGTTACAGATGTATAAAAAGGGTGAGGATTGGTCCATTTTATTTGTATTCATGAATGTAATCCATATCAGTGCATGCATATGCACTGCACCTTTATTTAACCAACATGAAAACTCTCTTTTGTGACATCTTTAATATAAAGCTCCAATAAAGCTAAACCTGAGTTATTACCAGAGTACTGTTACACTCCAATAATGGTTAGATCCTAGACACTCCTACTAAAATAAGCATCCAGGCTTTTTCATGTATTATTTGATCAGTCCTAAATAAGTCTAGATACGAAATCCTATTCCCATATCTGTTTAATAGAGGGTGATTTGATGAAACACTACCAAGTATTTCATAGTGAAGTGTATGATAGAATCAACAAAAAAAGGCAATGGATTCCCCCAGAAACCACCTGTCTACTAGAAATATATACCTTTATATATACCTTTAATATAATATATACCTTTAATAGGTATAACAATTCAAGAAAGGAAGCATCAACAGAATCAATCTGGCACAGCAAGACACTTCCAAATAATGTCTCTACAACTACATGCTCAAAACACTGTATTTATATTTTATTATGCATGCCCAAAGTCTCACCACTTTATGAGTCTCTAACCTGACCTCTTTATTTAGACCCAATTGTTCTGTTTTGTTTGTTTGTTTGTTTTTTCCCCATGCTGAATGCTGCAAAATGAAATTCTAGTCTATACCTGGAAATCCTTTTCCTCAAGAATGGAAATATGCAGCATCTTCTGATCTAGACCTTTTTCACTGAAAAGTCCTTAAAGTAACTTACCTCATCATCTTCTACTTCTAATATCTCCTCAAGATCAGTTGTTGAAACATTAAGAATAGACGCTGCCAACTGAACAGACTCCTGGAAAAGACCCTTTTTGCACACTTTCACTTCTCCCGTTTTTTTTGCCTGTTTGATTTTTGTTCTCAGCTCTTGTACGCTGTGCTGTAGCTCTCTGGTTAGAGCCTAGAAGATGCAAGCAAAAAATACTCCGTTGCAATTTTTCTTAAAGTGCAAACACTATTGAAAAACCAGTAGCATTCAGATTAAGCTCCTTTAGATGGGAGTTATCTTCATTCTGTATTATTGGTTTAATAGGATACATGTTGTAATATTAAAGAACATGGTATTTAGCATATAAAATGTGAATACATTAAAATAGAAAATGTTCTTAAATATAGGTAAATTTGGTTTTATTTCTTTAGCAAAAAAAACCATATTCATCATGCCATCAGTAGTAAGACAAAGCAACTTCTGTGGAATCAATCAAAAATCCTTTCTTGACCCATCTACCAGAAATGTTCTTGTAATAACAACAGAAGTGTCAGACTTGACTGTGGTCAAACAGAGGTCTTTTTAAAGCTTACTCATACTTCACTGCATGAAGGAATATCAGTATACCTCTTTATTCAAAACCTGAAATTTCAGTTCCCACCACGACAGAGTAATTAAAAACTATCCTAGCTACCAGTTCTTCCTGATAAAATTTCTACAACTTAGATCATCACAGTAGTGGCTATTCACTGTTGATAAGCAGCATACCCTTGGAGCACACAAGTCGACTGTATCATTATTCAAGGCTTGCATAGGAAGGGTTATAGTCTCATGGAATATTCTCTATGCAGTGGGCCCACACAGAAAGCCTATCCAGGCCAGGCAATCTGTTTGCAAGGATCCTCTTAGCAGATAGTTGTTGGCTGAGAGAAAAAAGCCATAAGTCACTGTCAGAAGATCCTCCTAGCATATTCAACTTCCATGACTCAAGCAGAACTGTGATTGCCAGCACAGACACCTTGGCTTAGTTTCAAATGAGAGAATAAGGTTGTATTTTAATTGTCATTTGTGGGGCTTATCTTATTAAACTATCTCTCACCAGTAGCTGATTAACTCCTGAAAATTCCTTTTTGCAGAATGCCTTCATCTCATAGAAACTGACTGCAGAATTATGAAGTTTGTTTATTGGCATTTGGAGTAAAGTACTCTACAGCCCCTTGTGTATTCAAAATGCAGTCATTAGAGAGCATTTGCTGATATATTTCAAAGAAAGCACAACAGATTAATCCAGTTCCAAGATTTGTTTATTTTTCTGCCACATTCCAGCATACCATTTTTCTGTATTTAGCTAAAATGTAATTATTAAAACCAAAATTACCCTACCACAAATTTGGGGAGAGGAGGTACGATGAAATTTGTCCCATTTTGTGATTCAAATGTGGGTACCTCCATCCACGGTATCTCCAACAAAGTATCTTGTACATAGATCTGTCTGCAAATAGAGAGCTGAGAGGAATGAATAAACTTGAAATGTTATAGGCAGGGAGCTAGGGCAACTTGGACCAAGCTCACGGAAAGACTGTGGAAAGAGCCCCAGCAGAAAAGCACAGACTATGAAAAAAAATAAATCACGTTTTAGTAGCATCTGAAACATTCCGACAGTAAATTTGCTCCTGCAACACCTAAATGATGTATTTGACAATGTAAAAATAAGTTCAACTGTACTTTTTCTAGCAAATTGAATGAGCTTCCCAAATTTTAAAAGTAAGGAGACCTCACTCAGCCATAGGTGATTAGGCTAAAAGATGCACATGTGTATTCTGGTGCAAAGAGGAAATGTAAATTAAAGGAGTAAAATATCGAGGAAATTAACTGCAAAGCTATATGGAAACACTACAAATAATGATAAATAGCCGAGCACAGACAAACAAAAAGCATGATAATAAAAAAAGTTCAATGTTCACTTGAATGTCTTGGACAACATACAAACATCGCCAGAAAATAGTCATATTATTAGATAAATTTTATTGGTGTATCCAAACTCCAAAAATAATACGTGAGAAGTAAGCAAGCTGATAGCAACAGCAATGGTGGAACCCAGAAACTGCAACTCCACTGTAGTATTTTAGGCTTGTCTTTTAGTTCAGAGTCCCAGAAAGGAAGGTACCAGAAAGACCCTGAAGAATCTATAGCAGCAGTGGGGAAAAAAAAACAAACAAAAACCCCAAAAAACAAAAAAAAACCATAAAAAGGAAAAATGAAAAAGAAAATTAAAAGGAAGTTTAAATAACAATCAAGGAAGGAGAAAATGACGACCAGCAGATTTTTATATGCAAGCCTACACTTGAGGACTTGCACCTCAATTCCTTTTTTCCCTTAGCAGTTCCAATACACTAAAGCATATGTAAAATAAACACCATATAGTATATGGACTTTCAAATTGGGCTCGGAGACCAGCTATTTTTGAAGTGGCCTTCTTCACATTATTAAGTTGTAATAATTTTTTTATATACATTTTTCACTGGATAAGTGCCTCTAAACTATAGCCTCCCTGCAATTTTAAGTTGCTTTTTTCTGTTGCTATATCATCATTTGTCATATGCTAATGTATTCATGTGCTACGTTTTTTACTTATTAGTGATTTAATTTACATATCCGTTCATCTTTAACTGAAGATATATTCCATGTCAAAGCCACAAGATCTTTAACTGAGTTAGACAGAACCATTTCCACACTGAAAATGACATAATCCTAGGAGTTAACCAGCAAAGGTTTTGTTGGTGAGTGTACTGAAGCCAGTATTATATCATTCTTTGATTAAGAAATTGATCCAATACATTCTGGACTTAAGCGTAGGATTTTACACTAAACCACTTCCCACTATGTATTTCAGAATCACTTGTTTTTAAACTTACATATGTATACTTAGGGATACAAACTGCCTGCAATGAAATCAATGCAGAATATGACTTCAGTATGATATTGATGTATGATAACAATGCCTTTATTAGTACTAGTAATACTAGGATTTGATCTGTTATCTTTGTTTTTCTTTGGTGTCAAATCTAGGGGATATTTTGTTAGTAAAGCCATTTTCCCAACTTAGATGTTACCCTCAGAATTGTTCCTGTGGGACACACTTAGCTGCTACCAGCCAACTAGAATAGGAATACCTCATTAATTCCTGAAACAAATCTACAACACATCCTGCCAGACCAGTGCAATTGTTACTGGTCTGACTAGAAAAAAAATACTCTTAGAATTCTAACAATATGAGCTGAAAGTACCCAGCTTTTTTTAATTAGTAGCATTTGCTGCATCATTTACCAACTCCACATGGTTATATAGCATATATTACACCTACTGGATTGCATAAGTGCTAAAATAACTCCCTTATAAGCCTTTTTACTTTTTTTTTCACAACCCAAAATATTAATTCTTAAGGTAACAGTTTTCAGTTTTGGCCTCAGTACAAAATCACTTTTTAGAACTATATCTTCTGCCAGTTTTGAGATGTATAAAGACAAAGGTCTTATTTTATTTAAAAGATCATATTTAATTAAACACTCAAAAAAGCTGTGGTAACAGACAGACCCTGACAACACACTATTTGTAAGGTCTTTACTTCCCCAAAAACTCTGACACTGGTTGATCCTGGAATTGACACAAATTGATCACTGGCCCCAAGTAATGCATTATGATCAAGCCAATGCCTAAATTATTCTCATAATTACCATGTTAATTTACACACTCTATTGTTATTGTATGTTTTATAGTAAAACTTACTGACTCCAAGACAAACCAGAGTCTTATACTAGCACTCTAGCTATGTATAGCTAGATTTCAGTTTTGCAATCATGCAGATCTCATGGCAAAAGCCATGGCTCACATTACTTATGGAAAATTTCAAGCTTTCCTGTGCTTGTGCAATAGTAATAAGGTTGGGCTGGGCCTGGCTGGGATGGAGCTAATTGTATTCTAGCAAACTCCTATGGTGCAGTGTTTTGGATTTGTGACTAAACCAGTGTTGGTAACTGAACTATTAACTAACCAGCTATTGCTGAGCAGTGTTTGCGCAGCACCAAGGCCTTCTCTGTTTCCCACCGCGTCCCCTCAGCTAGTAGGCTGGGGTGCACAAGAAGCATACAGGGGACAAACCTGGTACAGATGACCTGAACTGACCAAAGAGACATTTCATATAGCATCTTGCTCAACAATAAAAACTGAGGGGGAGTGGGAGATTGGTCTGGCAGGTAGCCACTGCTCAGAGACTGGCTGGACATTGGCCTACCTCCCTTGTATTTTTTCCTCTCTCTTTCCTTTCACTTAATAATCTGAATTTTCTCACTTTTGCTCTTACTAGTCTCTCCCCAGTCTCACTGGGACCATAAAGCGAGCAACTATGTGGTGTTTAACTGCTGGCCAGGGTCGACCAATCACAAATATATCAAACAGTATAATATTCAGAATAATTCTACACATAATATTTTGTGTGTAGTTCAATATAAAAGTGTCTTAAGATACAAGTAATGTGTTCTTAGAAACTCACTTGTTTTGTAGATTGGGATGCTGTAAGGATGTGACCCAGAGCATTACACCAAAAATGAAATGGAAGATCTTTTCTGAAACAAGTTAGTTTCCTAAAGAAACAAAAGTATTGTGAAGATGTTGCAGCTGTCTGTGGGAAACAAGATCTGAATTTTACAGAACCAAATGCTGAGTTTAAAGAACTTCTCTACTTTTGTTGTAGAACAATTATTGCTGGCCTATGGTTAGAGCAGATTCTAGTGCTATAAAAGGCTGAGAAAACATTACCACCTCAACTCACAATCAACACAAACTAGAATGAATGGACAGTGTCACACAAAGAGATGATTTCATGCTCTGTTTCAGCAGCTGAAACAAGCATTCAAGTTTCTTCAATGAAAGTACAGTTACTTGGTCCTTACTGTCTCTCTAAAAATGACTCTTAAAATATTCTCAGCAATAAGGTTTAAACTGAGCTCACAGCATGAATGCTGCATGTCAGAGAAAAGGGAAAAAATTCTATAGTAATTTAATTTAATATGTATATTGATATGCTATTTAAGTTACCTCAGCTAGCTCCTTCACTTGAAAATATACACCTCCTAGGCATACCTTTTTTTCTACCAGAAACAGGACAAGAGTGTAGACAAGAAATAAAGACAAGACAGACCACTGCAATAGATTTGTCTGGCCAAGGGCTGTAACATGTAGCATTTTGACCCATGGGAATGAGTTAGCCTCAGGAGGTTAACTTAATTCTTACAGTCCCTAGAGATCACGTCTTATTTCAGAGATGCTAGCAGATGCCCTGAAAGAAGAGTGTAAAGGTGTAGAGGTGATATAGACCAGTCTTATCTTCCTCTGCCAATTTCAGTATTCAGTACCAACCAAGAATGCTATTGGCAAATACTAAAAAAAGTGATAGTAACATTAGTTTACCAATGTCACACAGTGAACATATACAGAATAACAGAATCATTTAGGTGAGAAAAGACTTTTAAGATCATCAAGTCCAACCATTAATTGTCAAGTCCACCATTAAACCATGTTCCTAAGTGCCACATATATGTCTTTTAAATACTTCCATGATTATTGACTCGACTGCTTGAGTCACAGGGTATAAAAGGGGCCTCAGGATTTCATATTTGAACACAAAACTCAGCTTCCTGGCATTTACAACTGCAGATCCCAAACCCAGTTAAAATGCAATAAGGAAGAGGCATATTAAAGTACAATGACAGAAATGAAAAACTGCATATAATTTTATAATCTAATTCCTATCATGGGTAAGATTTGAATTTGTTCAACTATGCTGGCTTAAGTTGTGTTATTCCTGCTTGCCTGCTATTAGAGCACTGGAGGAAGTCTTCACTGGCTGGCAACTGTTTAAATATTGCATTTCTCCACATTTCTCCAAAATATCTTTGCTACCAATCTCATCCTACATCCTCTACCAAAATACTATTCCTTCTTGATTCGAAACCATTGAAAAGAAATGATATCTTTATTAGCATTTATTTTCAAGTACAAAATTGAGAATGTTCTTTTGACTGCATTTTCTTAACCAGCTCCAAGTATGGAAAACCACAGGGAAGAATATTAAAAATATTTCAACCTGTATTTGGCATTTACAAGAAAAGGAAATTAAATACATTGTGCTATGTTCTAAAAGATGGTTCAATTTCTTTACAAATTAGTAGAAAAGTGACATAAGTTGTGGCCAGTTTTTAGATTTAGACTGTTTTCAAAACCAACCATATTTAAACAAAGATGCAGCAACTGACTTATTCTGGCCAATTATAGTGTAGTTCATATTTCTGTAGATAAGTACACAATGTATACTTAAGAGTGTAACTGTTTTAAAATACTCTTTGTGATTCAAAATTTGGGGGGGAGGGGGATTGTTTTACTGGTCAGCTTTTACTCTTTCTCTTTTATAATCCTTTCTTGGTAACTGTTTAGCTATTGCAGTTTCATTTATGCCTGAAATCTTGTCTTAAAAATCTGCTTCTTTTCACAGCATTCACGTGTTTAGCATGAGTTTAAGTAGAATGAAGCCACTCATATTGCATCACCTGGACATCTCATTTATAGAACATATAGCATATACTTACTGATATGAGGGACATTTGGTTTTAAATAATATAGCTTTACAGATACCTAATCTCTCCTTTACATTAAGTTTAATACTGTTAGAAACTTCAGTTGTAGACCAAACTGTTTTCAGACTGATGCTTTTTTTTTTAAGTATCAACAAACATGCCAAGTTTTCATTGTACTGTTGCTAAATTTTCAACACAGTACCATGTTTTGTGACCTATAACAGGGAAAAAAGAATAGTTTTCTTTATAGCAGAGAATGAGTTGAAACATGTATAATGTGTGTGGGATGACAGGCAGAATATTTCTGTCAAAATATATTGGTTTCTAAAATTATATTTATGTGAAATAGGCAATAATAATAATTTAAAGTCCTATTTACTTCAGCATTTAAGTCCTACCTCATTTACATAATTTTTTTCCCTGCTGTAAATTCTTTGGTTTCAACAGAATTACCTCTGATTTACACAGGTGCTAGCAAACCAGCATCATTCCTTTAAAACACCATATATTACAGTTATTTATACAGAGAGAAAAGAAAAAAACCAATCACTGACTTGAGATTAGAGCTTCACACACAAATAGCAAGAGATGCCTGGATTCTCATAGAGTTTATTATCTGAGCCGTTAGGGCAGACAGAGTCAGCACAGTTATACTGGACATGGCAAACAAAGAATGTTCAAGGCAGACCAAGAAACACTGAGGTGAAGCAACACTCCAAAGGTCACACAGCAGGTCAGTGACCAAGATGTGAAGAGCAGCAAGATTTCCTGATATTCAGTTCAGTGTCTGAGCTTATGCTAGCTTTCTGCAGAAACACGCACAAAGTATAAAAAAGCATAAAAAGTATAAACCAGATGCCATGTGTGAGACTACTGCACTGCTGAAACAAACATCTTTAAAACCTAATTTAAGAGGTCCACTCTGGCATTGCTTATAATATTTAAAAAAAATACATAAATCTTATCAACTCTGTTTTCCTAAAATACTGTTGCTTGTTGTTTTTTAGGATTCCACCCTCCCAGATTCCACTTCTCGGTAGCTCTTTCAGCATGTGCATTGGGAAATCCCCTCAACTCCCACCTTTCTAAATTACCATGGAGACTTCACAAGGCTTTGTATATGGGTGCTTTCTGTTGTTCCTGCTTCAGCCTGCTTTCCTAATAATCTGATCAACATACATTAAAACATTACTTCTACACGAACTCTTAAATAAATCATTACAGGAGACATTTAGCCTCTTATACAAGTTTTGCTACTTTTGCTGTGATTTTGCCAAAAAGTTTTCCAATCACTTCATGCCCTGAGCCTTCCCTATATACTTTGTACTAAAGTGTCCATGCCTCAAGTCTTCCAGTTATCCCTTTTTCCGGTCAACACCGTTTCTGTCTTGTAGACACCTAACCGGCCATTATCTTTAAACAAAGCATCTTTCTAACTATCTCCAGATTATGCACAGGGCTGAGTGTCAGTTTTAGAAAGCAGTGTCTCCAAGCCATTTAAAGGAATCACAGGTGGATCTATACACTGCATTGCAGAGTCTCCAAGTAGCTCCCAGCTGAGCCTGCTGTAGTCTCATTCTCTGGAAAACTTAATTTATTTTTTTTCCCTGAAGCAGAAAAGGAAGTTATTTGCAAGCTGGTGAAAATAGTTTCCTGTTCAGCTCAAGTTTGTTGGATTTGTTCACACAGTATCTACTATTACAGAATAATGGTCTATGTCTTCTATAGTTCACAGGCACTGTAAGAAAAATGAAAGCAGGACTAATATCAACAAAATCATCTGTGTCAGACATGCATCTACGCTTTGCATGAGACATATATGCACAGCTACAGAAACGTGACATACCTTGCAATTTGGTTACATGGGTTGAATCATTTAAATCAATTCCACTGAACTCTTGATACAGAGTGGGATATAATAAGATAAATCATCATATTTTAAGCTATATCTGTTATTGTCTTTACTTATCACAGTCAAAACCCAAAGTGAAGTGCTATCCTTCTAAGCCTAAAAAGCAAAGAAAAAGAAGAGTAAGGAAAAGCTTTTCGAATCTTTCTATTTATTCTTTATTTTTAGCAATCAAGATTTTATCCATTAAGATGTCTACATTATATGCTGTTTGTGGCATGCTGTATGCATCACTAATCATATGCCTTCTGTAAACTACAGGAGTTCAGCCATTCACTTCATTCATTAAAATTCACAGGGCCTATTATTCTGTTTACAGTGTAATAGATATTCACTGTCACTATTCAGGCCCCTGATTCAATTTGCCTAAATCCCAGATGCAGAGTAATCCTGATGGAGATTATCTTAATTTATCACCAATTTCTTCTCAGAACCAAGAAAGGTTGGTATTTCATAATAAAAGCTGTGTTTCTTCTTTTTTCCTAAAGCAGCATGCATAGCAAAAAAGGAGCAATAAATGCCTGATTTTTTTAATGGCGAGTTTCTTTCAGTTAGTTACACAAATTTTGCTTTGCGTATAGAACACGTTCTCTTAAAGGTGTGTATTCTGCAGATAAGAATATGGATTCTCATCAGACTGGAACACATCCCTGTAACTAAATATTATGTTGATTCTGACTGAACACAGATTGGCAGACTCGTCATCTACTCAATACATTACGAAATAATCACTCTGGGTATTCTTTTCTAGGTAGAGTGTTGGCAGTTTGGAGTGTAATAAATGAAATATCTTTTAGCTTATAAGTGTTCCCAATTGGCAACATCTTCTAGCAACTTGATGTAATATTAAACATGTCCACTTTCAAATCAAAACTGACAGTGCTGACCTACGTAAATGATACTATCTGCTGTCATTTGCAAAATGTCCCAGTAACCCACTGAAGAAACCTTTGTTTGATCAAACAATACTTCCAAATCGGCTTTGTTCATATACAATTGTGTAAACTTCCTAAATATAATTTTGCCAATTATAAAATTTTACAATTACTTCTTATGCTTAGCATTCTTAGATGAATGATTATTCAAATACCATCCTCCTCCTGATCTGGGTACTCTTACAAAAAGCATGTTCTGCACACCCTGAGCCAGGAAGAAGTTGGAGCAGTAGTACTGCCAAGAAAACTAAATCCACAGGGCTTGAGAATACATTCACCAATGGAAAAAACCTATGAAGAATGTTTCTTACATCTCACGCTAACTGGAGAATTCTGAGAGTCCCTGCAAGGATATACTTCTGTCAAAAGAACTGACTTTGTAGCAGGAGGTACAGGCAGTAGCAGTATATTTGTGTTGTTCTTGTTGGAAAGGAGCAGATAAAAACCAACAGAATACTTCCCAGATATTTGAGCCTCCCAACCCAACTACTAATTATCTCTCTTCCCCTCTCCCTCATCCCCCCATTTATTTTGAGATACAGGGCAAATAGGATGTCATCTGCATATGGTCATTCTGAGAAGAACATGTTTCTTGGCAATGCTCTATCTTTCCCAACACAGAACATTCAAGAGAAGACGACAACAATGGTAAATAACAAGAAATTGCCAAATGACAGGAATTCTTTAACATGGAAGTGGTGAGTTAATTAGACTTATTCTTTGTAACAGGAAGAAGTTTTATGTGACATTTTCAATTAGCACTGCCACTAAAGGGCAGTCCCAGCACCTCTACCCTGCAACCATGTAAACCTGTCCCTGCTCTGACCCTCTGTGGTACACAAAAGCTGGTGCTCTGGGTTTTCAAACGGTTAACATGCATTTTCATGAGCTAGCTCACAATTGACCCATATAATGTTTATGACAACATTTCACAAATGGAGGAGTGAGCAAGTTTCATATTGGCAAAAATGAGCAGTGAGAGTCACTCAGAGGTGGAACTTTTTAACAGAAGTGTTAACTTACCTTAAACTGCATATTAAACTACAGCCCAAGATAGCAGTGAGAAAATATGTCATGGCACAACTGATGGGAGAATTCAAGATAAACTGCAGAAAGGTAAGAGTGACTGACATATATTGGGATATAAGGTAAGCTGACTGAATGACAAATAGCTGGCAGAACTTCACTCAACCAAGCAGAGGTGAAAAAAGGCCTCTGACGTGTGGCTGCACGTACCTGTATATCAAACAACAGAGCAATGGGGAAATGCACCTAGCTTAAGCCCTGCTCTGAGCAGCAGAAATGAGGGCAGATGTCTTTAGAGAGAGAGTGTTAGATCCCCAGGCAGATCCACTATGCTTGCCAAGTAAACTGCCATGGGTCTTGATTTTGGCAGTCAACTCTATCAGATGGTTATACTGGAGACCTATCAAGAACAATGCCAGAACAGACCAGATGTGAACTGTGTTTCAGTGGGTATCCTCTGTGGAGGGCACGTAAGTCCCAAATCACAAAGGCATTATGGAAGTGAGAAATGCACTTAGCTGACTTTGAAGCATCTAGCCGCCATCACCTATTTATTGCAGCCGCAGTTGAATATAGGTGCCTTATCAAAACTTCAAAATATCATCCTCAAGGTCAGAAAACTTCCAATATTTTCATGCTAGTGCAGATGCCATCACTGCAGACTAACTTATAAAAATTAGTTTTGCTGATGTGCAAGTTGAACGGGACAGACAACACTACTGAGGTCTGAGCTTACAAGGATCCGTAACAGCAATATGTGGTCAAAGTCTAGGTGAGCTAATACATAACCCCCCAAGCCCCACCAAATACAGTAATGCAGGAAAATAGAATTCCTGCATAATTATGCAGGATTTTGGACAGTTTCATAGCAAACTATTATGTTCTACCTTATTTTCGGTAGACATCCAGTTAAGTAGTCTAATAGCATTTTTTTAAGTTTATGCAGTGGCCGTTTTCTGTATGTGTTGTCACAGGTACTACAAACTGTACAACAAAGAACATTTTGCTCTGGTTGCTGTGCTGCACATAACTGGCAAGATCTACCTGAGGATCCGATAGTGTAATACATGTTATATAAAATACTGACCAATGGTGCACTATAGAAATTGGATGAATGGTTCAAAGAGAATTTATGGTGCTGTTGGAAGATGGATGGGGTAGAAACAAGCAGCTGTACAAAAGGCGTCTGAAACACTCTCAGAGCCACCTGGTCCCTCTTACAGGTAATTTGTGTTCTTCTGTAATAAAAATGTCTTATTTGGCCTAGCTTACATTATACTTATAGCCTTAGCTTCATTATTATTTATCAGTCTTCATAGATGCTAATTCTCTGAAAATGTTTAATAACCAAGTTCAGTTCTGATCTTTACAGAACTTTAGAAACACCTAAATTTCAGTAATTACTTTACAGATCAATTGCATGGGCCATTTTTGATCCATTTAACATATTATTGATATTGCATAGCCTCCATTTTTTTACCTGAACGTCTCAGTGATAGGTCAGACATCTTAAAAAACAGTCTATTAAAATTAACAGTAACCTTTACCAGCTGACTTGTACTGGCTTCCAGAAAAAAAATCAGATTTATTTAATGCAACTTATTCTCCATAAAGCCATTCTAAGAAGTATAATTGTAATCCCACAATAGTTTAATAATTTAATTTCTTATCAGATTTTCATTATTTTAGTCAGAAATGAGGTTAGAAAAACTGACCTAAAAATACCTATCCTGACTGCCTTTTCCAAATATCAACTCAGTATTATCACTCTTTTAGACTCATGGCAGTGTTGTAGTATATATGCACTCACTTTGAATACTTACTGAAAATGAGGATCAGCAAGATAAAAATTCCTTAACCTGTCTTATAAAGTTGTAAGCTATAAAAGTTCTCAATGTAAAAATGTGACTTCTTTCTAGAAATTGCATAAAATTGTCCATTAGCTACTATTAGACTGGGGATGTTTCATTATCTTCATATAACATGAGCCTACTTCCTTCCAGATACAAACCAGAAATATTCATACAAGACCTCTATCTTAATGTAGTAACAGATTTGTTTTATCTAATAATAGGTTGTATCCACCCTGCAATAGGTATCTTATTGCTAGCACATTTTCTAATCCTGCCCCTTTACTATTGTTCTTGGCCTTGCTATCCACAGATTTCCTCTGGATTTCTTTAGCCTCTTCTCCATCCTCTATAGTCTATTGCTGCTCATATTTTCACATTATTATCTATAATCAAATTTCCACTTCCTTTATATTGCCTTTTTATTTCTAAATACTGTGTTCACTCTCTTAACAAACTGAAATAGGTATTTTTAAGGAGCTACCCTCTAATTATGGAAATGTGGCTTTTTTGTTTAATTTAAACTGTTACAGTGCACAATTTCTATTCTTATTTTCTACTAGCCTATATCTTCCTCATAGCATCTCTGGAGAAATGAGCTGCTCTGAATCAACCTATTTTAGGTGGCTTGTTGGTTCCCACTGAATGTAATTTAAGATATAACACCTGATCCCTGTATCACTATTCAAGTCCAATAATGACTTATACTGGATACAGCAACTTTTGACTATAATTATTTCTTCCACCACTGTTAGAAACTATTTTAGTTAGTTGTGTAATTGTCCCAAACTGGGCTCCCCATAGCAATGCAATGCTTTATTGTACATTACAAATATGTGCTTAAGCAATAACTCATCATATCCTCTAATTTGATCCAGTGTTTTGTATCAGAGGTTTCTATCAGAAACCTCTCCCCCAGGTTTTGCAGCTTAGTATGTTGATCCAAATGGATTCAAGATCCTGTGGTTCTGACTTATCAATAACTCTAAAGGCAAGTAACAGTGTCTTCTATAAGCAGAAGGAGCCACAGTCTCTTCTTTGAAGTTTCTCTGTTGTCCTATAATTAGCTGTAGCTATTAATTAGCAACACTGAAACGATTTAATTGTTCTGTGTTAAAAAAAGAACTATATAATGTCATGAGAGACATGGAACAGCTAGAAAAAGTAACCACACTCAACTGATTAATGAGGAGAAGATTACACTTGCACTCAGAAAACAAGTAAGGCTTGTGAAGTGATCAGAATAGAAAGCAAAGATAAGATGGTCATACAAACATATTAAACAGGTTAAGCAACAGACAGTTTAAACTTGATCTCTATTCAGAAAAACTTATTCGAGTTACTGAAACTTGAGTGAAGACTAAGATCAAGGAAAATTAACTTCTACCTAGAAGGAGAGAGTAGAATGAGACAGGAAAAATTGGAAGGAAAGGAAAAAGTGGTGCAGGAAGGAGCACTGCTACTTACTGTGCCGCCTCGGTCTTCCTATGCAGGCTATAGCAACACATATGTAAGAGGTATTTTAACAGGATTTACTCAATATACTACAAAATTCCACAGAAAGACAGAAGATTTTCAGCTATATTTTCTACAGCGTTAAACTGTGAATAAAATCTGATTTGAGAGAACTTTTTTTTTCCCCATAAATACTTACTACCTAACTAAACAAAGCAGTCTACTGAGGAACTTACAGACAGCACCTTTATTTTTAAAAGATCCTTCTGCAGAGGAACAGTAGTCAGCAAAAATGTTCTTCAAATATGCATGTATATTCTTTTATCCAGGGGAGAAACTACATATTTAGCCTTACTAGCCAAATGTTATTATTTATAGAGAAACTACAAATTAACGTTCTTTTCACATACAGTACGACCACGTAAATGCTGACCAATACTCACGGTAACTAACAGACAAGCAGTCATCTTATTCAATGTTGAATGAACTATCATAATAGTTGCTAATAGGCAATTTTCCTCATTAAAATACTTTTGAGAATAGAAGATCTTTAACTTTCTCATCTTCTAGTTTTTGACAAACTTTTTCATTTTGGAAGTATGTAAAGTATCGATAGTATGACACTTGTCTATCTCTTTAGCCTATAATTGCTACTGTAGTTTATTCAATGAAGTAATTCCAAAATTAATAGCAGCCTGAATGGAGACTGAGTTGCACCTCTCTCTCATCAATTGCATATCAGTATTTCATTAAAAAAAAAAAATAAGAAAAAAGAAAAAAATTAGCTTAATTCAGGCTTTCCCATACTTAGCCAAAAATAAGCATGCAGCTGTGGAAAGAACACTCATTTTTTTCCTCTTAGAGAAAACATTTTGTTTTAGAAGAAAGCACATTTTCCCCCATGAAAAAATAACAGTTTGTTCCATAATAGGCAAGATACTTCTTAATCACAGAACACAATGTTCGGTTTTACACCACTTACCCAAAGGTTACAAAACAAAGCAAGCAGAAGATAGTCTTTATTTTAATCACAAACTTAAAAACCAAAATAATTAATTTTTTAAATAACAGGCACCTTTTTTTTTTATGAAAGTCAATCATCATTTTCACCTTAGATATTTTAGTTTATAAATTCTTTAAATTCAGGATTTAAAGAGCATTCAACGTTGTTCAGTCTTTTTTTTAATGAAGTGGATGTGAATTTTGCAACTGAACTGAAAATGGGACAGTTTCAGGCCAAAGCCAGGTCTGAAAACTGCCATGTAGAGTGACTTGTTATCTGATGATGACAGAATGAAGGTAAAATGCACAAGTATGTAAGTTACTAAATTTCAATCCATACTGGAAAGTTAGTAATGAAAATATAACTATATACACTTTCTTTTTATAGTGCATTAAAATACCACTACTATTTATTTCAGATGCCATATGACTTGCTCAAATGTATCTGAAAGCACCTCACCTCAACAGAAATCTAAGAACGGTAGAGAAGTGGATCTGTTAATGGGTTAGTAAGATAGAACCTTGTCTGAAAATAGGTCTGTAGTAGATATATACTAAATTCAAGAGAGATATATACTGAATAGGCATTGTAATTTTTAGTTACTAATGGATTTTTCAGAAAAACAATATATTTCAAAATTAATATACAAAACACAGATTAGTCTTTTTACAGAACTTCACACTGAAGTAGTATGATGAAGCAATCTGTACAAACCACAGACACAGTATTCTTGTGTGATGCACTGTAACATATTGTTAAGTATTTAACCAAAATAAGGAAATAATATTCGAGGTACTGCTTTTAAAACTGCTTTCAATTTTGCAATATAGAAGCGTCCCTATTTAATATTTATGCACTAAAAAAGCACATGAATGTGGAAAATGAGTTAATTCATGCTAATCAACAGATATGAATGATTTTCATAAATATGTTGGGAATTTTTTTTTTTTTGCAAAGTAAATTGCTATACAACTAAGCATTTTTTCTTGGGAACAAGTATACTGGCAGCCATATACAACATGATGACCAATAAACATTATCGAAGTCTTCAGAAGTCTAGCGGAAAGATACCTAGAGCCATTGACTCTTTCTCCCTCTTTAGATCATTTCAGACCTGAGTTGCAGGAACTTCAAAAATTGTTCCAGAACAGGGAATGCACCAAAGATTACCCTCATTTAATCTTTTACATTTTGCTTTCACTCAAGAATACTTTTATTTACGTGAACGCTCGAAAGAAAATCAAATCTCAAACCTTCACAAATGTCATGAACTGTTCTACTTTGTCATTGGTGAGCAGCAGCTGCTTCTGTACAGTTTCCAAAGCCTGTCTGCTCTCTTTAGCCAAGCCATGCAGTTGTTGAGATGCAGTAGTCTCAAGTTCAGTCATGGCACATTCAGTCTCAGTCATTTTGCTCTTGAGATTGGTAAGCTTGTGATCCTGAAATATACCCATAGAGAAATGGCAATGATATGATAAAAGCTGATATCCACATACAGTACACCACAAATAAATGAACAAACCAACCAACTTCCCACACGATGGTTAACATCACAGAACATTCTACTTGCAACACATAAAATGTAATTTCAAAGGAAAAAAATATTTCATTTTCAGTCATTACATTCACATTTCAGCATCTAAATTTCAGTGATGTGACAATCAAATCAGAGAAACACATTACTATTATTCTGCTCTTTTTTCCCCTTTCTGCATTTAAATAGTTTAAGCTGATGACCTTGCAACTTTTCGTTTCAAAGTGAGGTATGAAAAATTTCTGCAGTGGAGCTATCATAACTCTAATATACCTTTTTCTCCAACTCATCTTTAGCCTTGTGATACATCTGCTCATATTGAGACTTCTCTTTTGTAACTACATTCAGTTTTTGTTTCAGCGAGTCAATGGAAGTTTTTTTGTTCAAACAGTCTTCAGCCAGTGCCTTTACCTGAAATAATAAATGGACAAGAGCAATTTTCTATTAAGATACAAAACTCAAAAATGAAAATCAAAACTAAACTTACCTATGTTGCACATGTTATATAAATAATTTGATTAAAGGACCTTTTTCTGAAATGAGTCTTTAACAAACCTCTACTGCTGATCCAGTAGAGATCAGTTTGCATAAAATTCTGTTACATAAAGTTTTGACTTGTATTAAGTGTAAAGAAAAACTCTTCATGTGCCGAGCTGTTTGTTTATATATATTGTGCTGTCACAGTGCATGCAAAAAGGAGCAAACCACAACTTCCACTCATTTTTTCTATCAGAGGTAAAAACATTAGTCAAAACTCAGTTGAGAAAATGGCAACTGTCTACAAGTCTATAGTCTGTAAAGTCTTTTAGATAATTATTATCATTCTGCCATACAATGCAAACACTGATTTTGGGTAAAATGAAAGAGACCAATGCTCCTAGAAAATCATTCAGCTCTGACAGTATTAATCACAATTTTTTCCTGACAATATTGAGTGACAGGGAATTTCTTTGATCTTCTGCTGAAGATAATGTAAAATTTATCAAGTTGATTTTCCATGTGGAATAATCAA
Organism: Strigops habroptila; assembly: GCF_004027225.2. Taxonomy (NCBI): domain Eukaryota; kingdom Metazoa; phylum Chordata; class Aves; order Psittaciformes; family Psittacidae; genus Strigops; species Strigops habroptila. Next base: position 67,418,265 of record NC_044302.2, read on the forward strand.
ATTAATGTATAGAATTTGATTCTCTGGAATCTGAGAAATGCAGCACTTAAAATACTCAAAGAACAGCATTAAAATACATCAAAGTACGTAATTCCCATCTAGATCTTTTGTCTGAAGCCAAACCCAGGTATTTATCTCGTTTCTTACTTTAGCTCCCTTGCTTACTTACACTCTCACTCTCTGGCTACGGATTTCTTACTAACGCTGTATCTTTGCCATGGAGGGTAAGACAGTAGCTCTCTCTAGAACTGAAAGTGCTATGTAACTGCAAGCAAAGATAGCTCTTGTGATATTCAGCAAGAACCCACCTTCTAGGAAACCAAAAGCAAATTAGTAAATTGTTTATCTCTATTTTGGGGTCATTAAGCTGCGTAACCTCACAGACAAACAAATATCATACTCTTTTTTTTTTGCTTTAAAGGCCAAAGCACAGTAAGTTGGTTGGGTAATATAGAAATATGCCAAAATATATACAAGTTCTCCTAGCTTTGCTGAAATCGTCCTAGAATTTTGCAGAAGAAAATAATTTGCTATAGAACAGACAATTACTTTAAACTAAAAACTGCAAATCATTCGTAACATTGGAGTAGAAAACAGATCAACATATTAAAGCATTTAACTACTATAGGCAGGAGACGTGCATGGACTTCATTAGCATATGTCATGTAAAATCACCCTTGTTTCAGTTCTACTGTATTTCATGAACTTAGCAGTGCATAAAACTAAATCTCACTCCTTACAGCATATCCTTGCAACTCATTGCTCTGAATACCTTAATATTTAATTATACCTCTTAAGAGCTCATGTTAAATTATGCTGAATCCATCTAAACTATCACCATATACAAATTATAGAAGAGAGAATTCCACCCATAACTATATGTTCTTTGCTTAAAGCAATATATTGATTTAGCATGTATAGCGTGTTGAAATAAATTCTGCAAATCCACCAGTTTTTGCTTTTCCTAAAACTATCAATAGCAAGAAAGAAGTACCTTTCTCTCAAGACTTTCTAATGTTTCATTAGAAGTTTTCTCGTTTTCTTGATTTGTTTTTAGGCGAGACCTTAAGTCTTCTATCAAATGCCTTTTCATGTTAAGGTCCCTCTCCAGTCGAGAAATCCTAGAAGGGGAGAAGTTACACTGCATGTCACTGTTAGAAAATGTTGTTAACATGCAACTATTTCCAACAGCTAAAAAGTATAAATGCAGTAGACAAATTATCATTCCTATAGTTTCAAAACATCTTTTTTTTAATAAAATCTGGTGCAGTTCTTGCAATTTACCCTATTGTCTACCATTAAAACCAATTTCAAGTCTCTTATTAAATAGATCTATTTCTAAATATCCAATTAATTTGTGATTTGCCTTCTGCTGTGGTATATGCTCTAACTAGTCTGATCTGAAATCATAATCATTCTTGTTAAGCTATTATCAATGAAGGCAAAAAGCCTGTTGAACAAACAAAATTTAATTCATTAAATGTCTCTGATGTCTCAAGCGGGTATCATTTAAACACTGTATTGTAGAGAATTATTTAAAAAAAAAAAAGTGAAAGGGGGAAGTCTCCTTTCGTTCAACTGAGAAATTAATGGAAAATCTCTATCTCTATAATAAGATAATTCTTAAAAACTGCAAAACCTAGAAATAACATCACCATTTTTCAGAAACTTCTCAAAAAATGAAACTCTTATGTACTACAAAATAACTTCTGTTCAATTAGAAAATTTTCCCTTATACTATGCCTCCACCGTTATAATACAAATTAGTATTTTAAATATAAACATAAACAATACTTAAATTATTCAGCCTTCTTTTTTTAATGAAAGCAAAATGCATGATGCTAATATGCTCAGGAATAAACCATTCTTGATACCATGTTAACACCGTATTAAAAAAAAAAAGAGAGAAAGAGTGCATCTTAAAATTTCTTCTATATCTATTTCACATTTATACTATTAATGTTATTTTGGTGATAATATCTTACAGTTTTTGAAAATACAGTATCTATTTTATAAAGAAAACATGATAACCAGTAACTCTATTTTAAATTTCAGTCTTTTGGTAGAAAAATTCAGTTTAACTTCAAGATAGAAAATACAAAATGAACACAATTTAACAATTTCAATAGTTCTCTATTTTTGATATGAACTAATTTCAGATAAGTAAACTGCGTTCTTTCTACAAATTAAAAGAAAAATAAATAGAATGGTTAAAGGAGTTATACTCTGGCCCAGGCAAGAAATTAATAGATAGCATATGTTTATATAGTAATAGCTTATGTTTATATAGTAATAAAATTATAATTAAGATTAAAGATCAGCATTATATCAGGTAAAGTAGGTAGAATAAAAGTCTTAGTTGCATACTTCACAACAATACATGTGAATATCTAAATAAGTAGTAAACCTTAATCAATTCAAATAGAAACAAATAAAACTGGCCTTTTGAACTTTTCATGAATTCAAGACTGGATGTTTAATCTTGTTTAAGCATCTGAACCTTGACATGACTCTTAGCCCCTAGGCAATGAATTAATGTATTTGAAAGAATGTGTTTAACAGTGCTGAGGAATTCATTTAGACTTACATCAAGGATAAAATGGCCTAGAGTCTGAGTTTTAATTGAAGGTATTCTTATCGCAATACAGACAGTGTAGCTAGCTAATAACTTATCAGTTTACACAAAATGTAGTTTTAGCATATACTGCTCCAGTTTCTAAAAAAAAAAAAACCCATAATATTCTGCAAGACTGAAATAAAAAGAAGAATAAAACATGCTCTTAAAATTCTATTTAGGAATGGTTAATGTTCTAACAATTATACAGCTGCCACTGGGTGGCACCAAACACAATGGATAGAAGAGTGAACTTACTTTGCTTGTAGTTCCCGAATCCGTTCTTCTTTTTCCTGGACTTCGTTTCTTAGTGACTTAATGGTGGTTGATTGCTTAGTGACTTCATTATTCGAATTCTACATTGAAAAGAATTAAAATATAAATAAATAAAGCAGACTGAATATTATAGCAGTCAACAGTAAATTTGTTTGACGTAACAGGCTGTGTAAACTTCCACATATTTTATGAATGTTCTTAGAAATTAATTGGTATAAAAGCAGCGCTTTTGCTTTCTAGCAACACTTAAGTAAAAGTACATTCCTTGGCAAATATGATCAACATCAGTACTTTTCCATTGTTCTAATAATGTATGATTAATAGATGTTCCCCAGTACACCTGCAAGCTCAGTGCACCTATCAGCACCACATTTTCTGGTCAGCTGAAAAGGTAACAGAAAACAAGAGAAATAAAACTGGATCTTCATTTGAACTACATCCTTGAATGGTATAGTTCTACAGCACAAGGAGCCTACATCTATAAAGCAATTATTTCCAATAATCCCTTTCATGATGTGCATTTAGAGATACAAGAAAATCCACAGGATTTTGGTGTCCCTTGAAACTCAAAACCACCAGACAAAGGCATTTACATTTGGCCATACTAACACAAATAATATATTTCAGTAACTAAAAAGTATGATCCTAACTTTCAGGCATGTTTAATTCTAGTGAAGGAGAATTACACAGTTGTTGGCCTTTCTTCATTGTATATAGTAGGAAGTGAAAAAACCCCTCCATTCCTCCATGCAAACACATAAATAATCTACATAAGATTTAAATACTGAACAACTGAATCACTCCACAGAAATAAAAATACTAAATTTAACTAAGTAGCCATTTTAGCAACCTGAACTGAGCATATGCATTGAATGTCATTGCTTAAAATGGCAGCTCAAACACTTCACATACAGAGATTTCAGAACTCCCAAAGGTTTTGCCAAAAGATACATATGTGTAAGCATACACACAACATATATGTGTGCATATATGCATGCAGGTTCAACCACTAAAGCTTTTTACTCATTATGTATAAACAATAAGCGAGCAGATCAGACATGCTGTAAACAAAGATACTTCAGGAGAATTTCTCTGCTCAGTGCAGACTTGTAACACCTATTAACATTAATGGGAGTATTGTACATAGCTCTGTGCACCTCAAGGGGAGTATATATTCTTATGTGCATAGTTAGATGTAAAATATTGTTCTTAATAACTTGTCTAGTCTATTTACTATTATTATAATGTGAGGTATAATCAGAAAATAGTTAAAATGATGTATGCTAGCAGAATATTCCTGAGTTTCCTGAGACCTGGCTGTTGAGCTTGAGCTTCGTTAGCGTGAAGCACAGCACCCAGATAGATGGTTTATACACCAGATATTAATTTGAATATTTAGGTGGGCCTCTGCACATGCTCAGAGGTAAAGACATATACTTATGGTATTTTGCTTCCAGACTCACCACCCACACTTAATACACTTCCTATTGGCAAAGATACGAGGAGTCATTACATACAACATAAACAAATACTGTAAAGATAGCTCTGAGTAAAAAGGATTAACTAACAAAACCAGGCACTTTGAAATTTTGAGCTATGAGGAAAGCTTTTGCTGCTTCCACATTCAGCCATTTAGGAAAATACCTTGGTGTCCCCTTTTTAAGTATGCTAGATAGCTGGAACAGTAGTTGACAACTTCTGCCAATTTCTTCTGCTAAAAATGACTTGCAGGACTTAAATTTTTGAAAAATTATTAGGTCAAAACAAGGCTAAGAATTTCAGTAACTTGATTTAAATAGCTTTTCAGGCCCTTACAGTCAAAACTCTCATCCAATTCAGCAATTAGCGAGTTTACTGTACTAATCTGTATTTGAGGTCACAGACTATGCTTATTCTAAGTGTAGTCTTGCATACATGGTTTATTTTTATATAAAAAATATAACACCTCTTTAAGAAGTAATTAGAAGTCCTGTTAGTACTGTTGATATCAGAGCTATATATGCTTGCTAAATGTTTGCTGCAGAAACAAAAAACCTAAGATTTTTCAGCCATGTATTTTGCAGTTCACATGTAGCAGACGTTTAAGAGTATTTCACTCACGCACTCACACACGCATACACACAGCTCATTTTTTATTGTTCTTACTTTCATAGAGCAATTGACTGCTAGGTTTCTGGATAATGAGCACACTCATCTAAAAGGAATAACCCTAATTAATAGAAATTACCACTCACCAGCAACAGAAGCAGATTAGTCAACCCCAAATCTAAAAATCAACACTCAAGAAGTCAGCATGTATGGTTTCAAGATCTTTCTCATGATTAAAGTAGATCAAATTATGTGCCTTTACATGGCTACTCCCTGCTGCCCTCATCTCTTTATCAATGTGACCTACCTTTACTAATCCCTGAATTTTGATGTTAGGTACCCAGTGTGTTATAGCCAAGATCTGTAATACCATGATTACCATCAACAGCTAAGAGGATTGAGCACTACACCCATCTCATGTGCTCAGTACTCAAATTATCTATATCACTCACATAATATGGCCTTTTCTTTTAGCTAGTCTTTTGGCAGTTGACTTGAAAGTATGCTGTTCCTTCTAGCAGCAAGAAGCTGTACCATTTTGACCTTTTCTCTTTCCTCAAATATTAAACAGAAAATGATGGAAAAAAACCAACTTTAAGACATTCAGTTGCACATATATTTCCTCCAGTGAGAAGAGAGGAAGAATTAATACGTTTGAGGGAGGCCACCCGCTGAGAATGCTCTCACATCAGCACAGTCCAGCATCTACATGAACCACATATAACAGAATCACTTGAAACTGAAAAATGGCATCATCAACAAGTTAGTATTTTCCTACCAGATAATCTACAAAAATACAAACACAAAAAGAATGATGTCTCTTGAAGACAGGAATAGTAGTGACATATAGGTAACATAACACTATTACACTATATGAGCTCTCCCATCAACTCAAATTTTTCCTCTCTTCACAGGCTGCTGTTGCTTACTTCCTTCTTAAAGGAATCAAGGACTCAACACAATTCCCACTGAAGTAATTCCACAGCATTTTTCAACAAGATGCATTTAATCATCTTGTGAAAACCCAGCAAGACTCGCTGTCTGGCTTATTCGATCTGCAAAAATTGTTTAATTGTAACTTTCAATTCTCCTCCTTATGACTACATTTCTACTTAACACCAAAGGTTATCTAACACCTAAGTTGCTAATCATTGGCTAAGATATATAAATGATATGTGTATGTGAGTATATGTATATCTGCCTGACCCAGTTATGAAATACTGTTCATATGAATTATCCTCAAGACTAGATAATCTGTTCTGCCACCTTTAGTTTGCACTGCAGCTGTTTCATCTCTAAATCAATGTTCTTTGAAGGAGCTGGTGTGGCTTCACTCTTTCCAGCAGTTAGAGACAGATGTTCTCTCAACTTCAATTTTTCTTGTAAAGCTTCTTTCTCCTGTTGCCACTTGGCCAGGTTGGAGGTCAACACCTGTTTTACAAACAGAAGAAACAATCACAATCATATCCTAAAAATGAGATGCTTCTCTGGTTCAGAATTTGAGAGGAACAAAACAGTATGCATAACCATAGATACACTGCACAGCTGTTGGTTGAATTTTCTAGTCCACATGAAGATCAAATCTGGCAGGAAAGAGAAGTTAACTAACATGAAAAACAAGCTTCTTCCTTTTTTTTTTTTTAAGGCAAGCTAATTCAATTTTGACTGTAAACATTGGTATTTTTGCCATGACAGGCTAAAATTCTCACATAAAACTGTAACAGTAGTTACTGTTACAACTTGTTTACCTAGAGCCTCCCTGGGATTCAGCAATTATTTTCTAAACAGAGCATGAAGAAATACCACCAATGCATATTAAAAGGTGGTTAAATGTCAAATCTATTTTAATGGTGACCACTGTATGCTCACTTGAATTGCTGTGTTGACAACTGCTATAAAACATACACCTTTCTCTTGGCTTTTGTTTTGATATTTGTAGGGCTTGTAGAGGTTAAAGCAAAGTGGACCAGCTGCACTAAATATCTTCTGGTTGGCTGGTCTGTACTCGTGTTATTTCTTCCCTTTCACATATATGCACCATAGCCAGAGAACCACATATTCCATAACCTTGACTCTAGGGCTGAGGTACTTAAGTGGTAAAAGCCAAGCTGGAGCAGGACAGGATAACAGATGTTAGTTGTTTATTCCACTGGGTAGGTCTTACCACCCTATACTGCAGCCAAAACGCTTCTCATTTAGCAACATAAATGCTAAGTCCAATTAGCAGACGAGGCTTGCTAGGGATTTAGTTCAAATAAATAACATGCAAACAAACTCTCTGTCTTGTTGCACTTGATTGACAACTGACAAGACTTATTCAATCTTTGCAACAATATATTTCACAGTATAGAGGTAACCTTTTAAATAAAGTATTTGTTTTAATTTAAGCATTATTGATTTATTTTTTCTGCAAAATGGAGAACTGAAATCATCTTTATGCTAGTGGTTAACTTTCATGAATCCGTAGTCAGCCAAAGTCACCAATGGCCTAACAACTCTGGCTCCTTAAGAGGGTAACTACTGTACTATCTTATTATTCCAAAGAAGATTGTAATGCCGTACTTTAACATAAGGAACAATTACACAAAATGGTAATTCAAAATCTCTCAAAGGGCAAAAAAACCTTCCTTTGTGAAGAATCCTGATAAGAAACTGGAGAAGATACTGCAGTTTGAATTGACTAAATGTATGCCCAATTATACACTGGTACACAAAAAACCATGGGTGAAAGTTAAAGATACTATTCTATTTCCAAGCATTTATTATTCAACTCAAACCCAGATTTTATACTATTTGATGTTAGCAGAAAAAAACTCTTTATACACATGTGTTTATATACACATCATCTGTGTTTATATACTAATCATCCAAAGATCACATATATATCCAAATAAACGAAAAACTACTTACGTTCATGTCTCTTCCCATTATAAATTACATGAGAATACTTGTAGATTTTGCATTAACTTCAAAAAATATCACGGATACAAGAAAGTGCATCCTGCAACCACCTTAACAGTACTTCACACTTAAGTGCATTTATCAAAGCAAATGGGCATTTTATACATATATCCAAGGTAAGTTCTTAGTAAAGGGGTTCATCTTTTCATTCTTTTCTGCACCTGCTGTTATTATTGAATAAGAGATAAATAGTGTTTATGTATTTTCTACCTTGCTATTCCTTAATCTAATATATATATTCTCACTATTAATATTGTCTCAGTAAAAGACAAAATGAAGTCTACTTTAATAAGCAAAAACTATAGTAGTACAGAAAGATAAAGTATCACAGGATATAAGGATTAGGTTAATTTGTCCAGTATAGCCAATATTTCTACATGCAGAATATCATGATTCAGTGTCTCTGTAATAAATTATTCATAAAAAGAAAAGGAAAAAAAAAATCATAGCTAGATCAATATCGCTGATTAAAATTAGAAATGCCCCCATGTCTGCTCAAGATAGCTTGTGACTCTCAGAAGTTTCTTAGGCTACTGCTGCTGCCAAAATGCATATGGTCTAAAATGCCATGACTGCAGTGGCTACATTCCCCAAAATGACAGCAACTATATCGAAAAAGAAAGGGCTTTCATGGGACAGATGCCAAAGAGGACAGTGCTATGCTGGTTACAGAATTTACTTAAGTTAGGAGCTAGTAAAAAAATATTTCAGATATGAATGTCCATGAATTCAGAAACAGCATCAGAACTACCAGGGTAAAGTGAGAGTAGTGTAAGATGCACAAGACAAACACTCCCCAGCTTGCAGACAAAGACAGACATGCAACTGCAATCAGGGCTATCAGGAAGATTGTCTCTTACCTGCTCTGGAGACAATGTAAATGGTGTTACAGAGTTGATAATTTGATTGCTTTATTCTTCTATTTGCAATATATTGAAAGGTTATGTGAAAATTCTATATAAATCTATGTAGGATGTGAAAAACAGCCCCCTAGCCCCGGCAAAATATTTATACCTAAAAGATATTCCTTGTATTTACTTACTTAAGAATCAAGTTCATTATGCTGCTGCCCCTCACCACTCACTAACTTTTAGGTCAAATCTTTTTCTCTTGTTTCTTTTTTAGAGACAGCGGGGGTTTTGTGTGTGTTCTACCATGCACACAAATTGTGAGTGACAGAGTAAAAAGGATTTACTCCAGGGGAAAAGGTCACCATGATGAAAGTTAGAATCTTAAACACCACCTAGACCAGATGTTGGTAAAGGCAGGCTACCGCTGTTACTCCACCATATAGCGGCCTTTGTCTGCGGCACCTCCTCCAGTGTTTTGCCTTAACAGATGTTTATAGAGTCAATATTTTAACATCCATCTATCTTAATCTCCTTGCTCCTGGTATACCCATGACACTCTGTTCTGCTGTACACAAAGGAGTAAGTGATGAAATCTCAGTTTCTATGTAGTCAGTGCAAAACTTGTAGTGACTCAGCAAGACTTTTTATCATAAGCCTTCTGCTCAGAAAGACAGCTACGTGGAAGGCCCAATGGATTAACGTAGGAAGCTCCTGGAGTGGCCTATTGCTCCTCAGCATCACAACAAACCTGTGAGGAGCTTTTAGCTCAGTTGCCCTCCTCCTGCAACTGGCATGTATGAAAATAGTGGTGGCTCATACTGCACTGCCACTGCTGTACATGATTCCATACATTTATATTTGCAGAATATATTACGCAGAATGTATTCTAGGCAAAATTATAAAATAGGCTGTAAATCAGGTATTCTTGAAACCCTTTTTAAGCTATAGCATTACCTGATTTTATTACTTATTTAGTAATCCAACTATAACTAATATAAATACCCTCAGATGGTTAAAAATAGTATTTGCCACCCATCCTAAAACCTTGGCAAATGAAACATTACAATGTGCATCGGTATGTCTGTAAGAGACCTGAAGTCGACATATTCCTTTTTCTTTTCTCTAAGAAACCTGGCAGATAATAAAATACGCTTGCTCTATGCATAGATATGCATATCCTGTACCAAGGTCTATTTCAAAATTTAACACTGCTCATCTTAAATCCTATTTTCTCACAGCTTTAGCTTGATTGTTAAATATATACAGGATAACTGTATTGATTGTTAAATATACACAGGATAAGAAGTACTTGTTGCACACATGAACCATGAAAGAACTTTTCTAAACATATCAAAAAGCACAAAGTCAGGTATTTATAATTTTACACACTCTATCAAATGTTACAACATAATGGTAAGCCTATTTACAATATACAAGGCAAAATTTATTGAGTCAATCCCACTGATCTTGACCCTGTTTTGTTCTCTTCAATAAAAACCTACCTGATGGGTCACAGAAAAAAACGCCCAAAAGCTGAAATTACTAAAAATGGTATGTTGCTATCTGAAAATATGAAAGATATATAACAGACTAAAATGCCTACTGTGCTGCATACTTAATGTGATCATATAAACACAAATAACTCCAAATCTTCAGTGAAAGTTTTTTTTTATGCAAGTGCTGCAAGTGGTTGATTACTTAGTATTCCAGACATGAAGACAAAATATGAAACAGAAAAGTCTTTGGTGACTTAATATGCTATCCCTAAATTGAAACAAAGATGCCCCAGAGCAAGAAAAAGTTATAAAATGCAAAAGTTACTTGCCATTTTTTCTTCTGAAGTTTTAGTAAAATCTACTTTATCACTGAGTTAAAATTTTTTTTCAGCCAAATGCAGTTTTCAGCAGCTGACTATTTCACAAAATGCCAAGTAAATGAAGGTAATATAGAGGACTTTTTGCCAGTGCTTTAGCTAGTTGTTAGACTTCAGTAGCCTTTAGAGACCATTAAGTACCCTTTGGCTAATTGGCCAATGGTAGATTAATCCTCTTTTTATTCTAGCAGCACTATTTTAACACCCTTTGCACTCTGTCAGTGTAGTATCTGAATGACAAAATAATATTGTGCATGAATAATAAGCAGAAAAGTTAAATTAACATTTCATGTTTCAAATGCCATATCTATGTGTCAGGGAAAAAAAACTTCTTTTAAAGCCACTGACATTCAACTTTTTTAAACAATCTCATGTTGACATCTTTCCGAAGTGAATCTTCCTAATTACTGCTAATTGCCTATCAAGAAAAAAAAAATCTTTCCTTGAAGTGCAGTTGTCTAGTATAGATGAACACAGCTCCAATGTGCATAGTAAAGACAGGCATGACACTTGAGGTGTGCTACATTATTAGGAGGTCATACTAAATATGGTTTGCAATGAACAAAGCAGCTTTTAAGGACGTTTAAGGCACTGAAAATGTCAATCTCTCATGAAGTGTTTAAATTAGTTCCCAGCAGAGAAATACAGATATCAGCATGCAGATAAGAGGTATATTTCTCATCTCAAGTATTTTACTAAAGAAAAAACAGTTGTCCTATTGATAATTTCACTGTAACACAATTGCAGTTCATCAGTTTTATAAAAGTAATGTTTACGCTGTTATCTACAGAATGGCCCTTTCACACATACAAATAAAGAATTCAGTTATCATGGGGAATACAGTTGTAATCATGAACGAACTCTTATCAAAGTTTTTGAATATCTTCTTATTCATGTGCTAGTACTGATCAAGAGTAATGATCATTTACAAAGGGCTGGTTACTGTATACCACTTCATAAGCAAATGTTTTACTTGTAATTTTAATTCAGCTATTTTAAAGTTACTTATAGATTAATTTCTCCTACAATTTATAAAACCCCAGAATTATAACATTTGATTTAACTATGGTATCTTATGAAATAAAACAATAAAATCAATAAAATCAGAGCAGATAGGTCGATTTTAAATTTTGTTCTGTTTTGCCTTTTCCTTTTTCTAAAGAACGGTAATACCACATAGATCAATACCAGAGCACATGCATCTATTCTAGAGAAACACACAAACATTCATGTATAAATGAATTGGAGCAATATATTCTGAGCCCAATTCTCAAAAAAATCATCTGCTGTTATAAACAACAGGCAAGCCTAAGTACAGAACTGCACATTTTGCAACCAATGATTTTTCAAGCAAATTATGGGCAATAAGAAAAAAGTAATAATATACGTAACATTTTTTAATATGATGAAAATGCTTGTGAAACACGTCATCTGTATAATGATAACACCAATCCAAAGATAAGGGCTTTGACCTGCAGCAATTCTATTTTAGCTTGCATTTTCTATTACTTTAATGTCTCTGTAGGAGTAAATATTACTGTATCCCATGCCTAATTTCTGTACATATAAAGAACACTATCTTGCTTTCGTACTAAAACAGATGCAGCACTCCATCTGTCCTGGCAAATTTCAAAGGAATATAAGGACTATTAACTATGTATGTAACATTACTTATATAAGTAATTTTATTATGATTGATTAAATGCTCACAACTACTTGCTTTAATTTTTGTACGGATTGAATTTCCAATGCAGAGATGCAAATTGACAGAATATACAGTTGCGCAGGACCTTGCCTATAAGGCCTTAACATTTCCAGACAAAAATTACATAACTTAAAAATCAATATTTCTTAAAAAAGGAAAATATTTAGAGTGTATTATACTATTTCTTACATATTAACATATTAGAAGTATTAATATCTACACAGACACCACATGGTACATTAGTTTTACTACAATTCAATTAAAAATGAGACATTTCATAACGCTGTGACCCACTTGAAAATATCTGAATGTTATGGCAACCCAGTTGTGAAGATTTGGCTTGAGTCCAAACCCAATGTTTCCATGTAACCACCATTGTTACCTACACAAACACAACTTGACTTAGGTATTCCAACACATAACATGCCTGTGAACAGTAAGTACTGCTGCTATATATGAGCAAAGACTTCCATCTGATGCACAAAATTTGCCCTAAGATTTCCACATCTTCGCAATTACTAAAGAATACAGACATGGAATTTGTGCAACCTTTTAAAGTTAGGGCTAGGTTTTACTGCAGGGTTGAACAGCATTTATTCGATTTTCAACAAATATGAGAGTTGGGGCAAACTCATGAAGCTAGAAATTTGATTTTTTCATCTAGGGTCAGGGATAGTGCTTGCCATATTCCCCCTGCTTAATCTTAACACATCTAAGCACTGCAAATGAACTGCTTGCATGAGAGCCAGTCAGGGAATTTCACAATCCCTACAACTCATTACGAATTTAACAGCAGCAATACTAAGTATTCATATGTTTCAGATAACACATACAAATATGCTGCACTAAAACTCATTGGGGGAAAAAATTAATAATGCTTCCATCTGTTTTCCGTATAGCTCACATAAGATAGAGAGAAACCAAAATGAAAATGCTTTTTTAAAGACTGTTTTTAAACTTTCTTTTGATTTACCCACTTATTTCCAAAGCATACAGCTTTATATCTTCAAAAATTAAAATTATTTTTAAAAGAAAATATAATCAAGAAAGGAAGAAAACAGCTGAAATAATGGTGAAATATTAATTTAACCTCTCCTCATTTCCATCTGTTTTAGAGAATGAACCATTTTCTATTGAAATACTGCTGCACCTCAGATATAAGCAGACAGGAATTCTGTGCTTATAGGGAAAGCTGTTCCATCTCCCATATTATGGTCTCCTCTTAATGTATTAGTTTTGTAGGCTTAAATCTACTTTTCAATTGCTAAAGACAATTTTCTGTCAACTTACAGAAAACAAGTCCAAAAGATACAAAGGTTTGAGGAAGTGATATAAGTGATATTTTGAGACAAAAATTGCTAAACCCCATGCACATCAGAGGTATCCTAAGAAACGAGTTGCAATATTCAAGGAACAGAATTTTCAAGATAGCTCTATATTTAATTTTATACAATTATTTAAACATCTATTTTGTAACTGTTTCAGATATCAAAAAAAGATGAAGAAATGTCCTCAGAAGCTTTCTTTTTTTTTCTTTTTTTCCCCCCCCCCCCGATTTTTTTTTTTAATGTTTACAGCTGTGTACAGGCAAAGCATTTTAAGTGTAAACTGTATTAACAAATTTAGTTACTGGAAAACTTCTCTCGTGTTCTCACAGTGCAGGAAAAAAGTAGAAATACACAACAAAGAGTCTGAAAAAAAGGGTAAAACACCTGGAGTTTTTGTGGTCATATAAAAGGGATACTGTGCAAATATTACATTTCTAGATAAGAAAATAAAGGCGTATAACTAGCCACTTCTGAAAAATATGAGGAAGCTGATGACAGACATTGTGGGGACGATGTGAAGACAGGGATGTATTTCAAAATAGTGGACTGCATTTAAAAATTACCACTACAATGGTGTTGCATATAAATTAAAGTGAAAATTCATCCCTGGATTCTTGTGAATGAATTCCTACAGCCTTATCTTTAATTTGTAATTTATGTTATGATTGGAACCCTTGCTAAAATTACAGGCATAAATGAACAGTTTAGGGTAAAGTACTCCTTACATTACATATTAAATAGCTGAAGAGACCATCACAAGCAAAAGCCATGTTTTCAGGTAATGCATAAATTGAAATATACTTTCCTTTTATCATGATTATCATTAATATTATGACTCATTTGGGCAATTAATTATTTTCACATACATGAACAGTTTGAGGACAACATTGTGCCTAATCTCTGCAATTCAATATCCCATCTTGAGCCACACCTATGGCTGCTGTGTCCTAGCATTTGCCTCATTCTCTTCTGCTTGCTTCGCTGAGATATAAATATAGACAAAGTTACACATTTCTCTTTGGTGTACATAATACTCTAAAGACCACAGGACCACCTTTGAATCTATGAATTAACAGAAAACTGTGCACAGGCAGACCAGCTCCACCACGGAAGAATAAATCCTCTTCCAGTGCCTGTGAATCTTGTGACATGATGTGGGTAGTCATACAGTCTCCAATCCTGAGAAAGAAACTGAAGGTCTTGCCATGTTAGGCATCAAAAATAGCATGGAGAGATGCAAAATTAACCTGAACATGACACAATCTATGGTACCAGCCCATGATTACCTCATTAGCTGCCAGTGAATCTTTTGCAGAGCAGATCATATGGTGCAAAGCATTAGTAAGGAAGTATAAACATACTTCTACCTCCTCTAGCAGTAGCTAGGCCATGAGGTCCAGGCACTTTACGCAAACAAATTTGGCTTCAAAACAAAAAACCACTCTTCTCCTTAGGCTACAAGGAGAGTAATAGTGTCTGACTTCTGTAGGGATGCCAAAGAATCTCGTGAGCCACTACTCATTGTCTGCAACAACTAGGGTCTAAGGCAGAGAAAAATGAAGACAATTCCAAGGAAGGAATGCTGTACATAACCATTTTTAAAAAGTATCTCAGGTGCAGTTTCCAGACACCATTTTTTGTCTAATAAGTACTCTAAGTTGTAACACTTTTCTGCTGCTGTTGAAGATACCTTAGCTCTTGACTTGTATTATTTTATGCCTAGAAAGACAAAAAGTAAAATCAAATGCATTTGGAAGGCTCATGAATCTTCCTTGGCAAAGGGATGAGAATGGCTGTACTCTTCTCATTTGTGCTCCTGGCTATGGATGTGTCCTTTAAAGTTTCTTCTTCTAGTGAAAGGGAGTAGCAAGGACAACAGAGCACCTGCATTAACTTTGAACATATAAGCTTAATCAACTTCCTGGGACTGTGAGAAAGTTGGAGTAAGATGCAGGCTCTAACAAAAATATTGCGCAGTAAACTGAACAAAGAAATCTCAGTTTGGAATGGGCAAGAAAATAGGGCCAAACACAGGAAACTTCTGCTTCGCAGGAGACCTGAAAGTGCTGAAGTGGTGAAGAAGATTCTTCTTCTGAAATCTATGGGAGTTAAAAAGAACTCTAGGACTAAATGCTTTTTTCTGACATTGCTTCCCCAAGGACAAGATGTGGGAGCTGTTGCTATGGTCCTGCTCTCTGACCACTGATACACCTTACTAAAAACCAAAGAGTCATAAGCTGCATGGAAGAGAAGGAGAACTTGGTGTCCCAGGAAAAAAATTTGCAAGGACTAGCTGCTAGCTCCATCATTCCAACTCTTCCTGTGCTAGTTACCTAAACAAGAAAAAAAGTCCTTCCACTTGAGAATGAGGACAAAAGAAATAATTGTGAAAGACTGGTAATGATGTCACGAATGCATTAAATTCAGTACATGTGCAAAATTTGAATTGAACTACAGTGAAGATTCTCCTGGCAGCCTTCTGCAATTCTTCAGTACCCTCAGAGAGAAAATTTGCCTTACACCTAAATCATCTTTCTTGAAAAATTATATCTATTCTTCTTAAAGGAGATGGAAGCACAAACTGACCACTAGCCCTTTTAAATAATCTTTTATGCACTGGAAGTTGGCTATTATACTTCTTAAGTCTTTACCAATGATCTGTTATTTTATAGATTTCACTAATTACACTCTTCCAGTCTTTTCTCATACTTAACATGTTCAAAACTTAGAATTCTTGGTTTTTTTCCTCCAATATGTGTATTTTATGTGAGGTGCCTGAAATAAGATACGGTATCTCACAGAGTGCCTTGACACTGCTAAGTAGAGAAATAAATGCCCTTTCTGAAATTCCCTATAAAAAACACTGCCTGACAAACTGGCAATGGTTTACGATGAAGAGTGGCAGATTTGACAAGCAGGTGGCTTTCATGATTTGTAACACCATCTTCAAGTTCCTGAGAAACAGACACACACTGGTATTTGTCCAACCTGTGGACTTTTGCTAAATAAACACACATACCCACAAGCCACACCCCTGCCCTGCAAACCAGTCAACTGCAGTGTTGTCTTTTTCCACAACTTACGAGTCTGCATCTCACCTATGTCAATCTTGTAAAGGGAAGGATAACATGTAAAAATATATGCATCATGTATGAACATTTTAAAAAGTAGAGACTAATTACATTTCAGTGGTAATTCACTAACGATATTTCATTTAAATCTTGACTTGGTCTGTGGGACTCAAACCACAATAATTATCTTACAGAAATAAAAGAAAATCCTTGTTATACTTGGGAAAAAACCTCAAGATAGCCAAACTGAAATCTTTAACTTCAATAAAAACTATTTCTTCTTGCCTTAACTAGTAATTGATTTTTAAATCAAAGGATCAAGCGACTTTTCTAAAGATTTTAATGTTTAGAATTGAAAAATATTGGCAAATATCACAATAATTATTTTTTTTCTTCATGGCTAACTTTCAAATTACTTTAGAAACCAAAACTTAAAATTAGGACTTGCATCTTTTTGTGTCTTTTTACACTTTAAAACTTTTTTTTTTTAATGAAGGTGCAACATCCATTTGCAGATTACAGTTTGTCTATTGCTGAAACACTACTTATAAAAAATGTCTGGAAAAGTCACATTTGACTTGATATAGGATCTGGCTTTTTTACTATTTACCTTAGTTTGCATTATGTTTTACATGACATGCTTTTGATACTAACAAAAATGCACAACCTTTTGCAATCATAATTTATAAAGAAACAAAACCTCTAAATATCTGTATTTTGGGAGGTTTATGTGTAAACACAGTCACACATCCTTTCTGACCACTGCTTACTGAGATCCTAATGGCAAACATTTATTGCCACACATCTCCAAAGGCAAAGGGAAGCAAGAAAAATTAAAATCCTTTAGGAAATATAAACAGAGTTTCCTGGTTGGAGCCATACAGGAACAGTCATTTTGCTACAAACAGAACAGAAATTATAGACTTGCAATGTTTAGATCACTTTAACTAACTTAAAATATTGTTCTTTCAAGTGCCCTAAAAAAATGAGTAAAACAGTAGGACTATATTGTACAGGGTGTTCCTAGTGATAATCATACTTTCTTCAACACCTAATACAAAACACAGACATTGTTTTAACAAATACCACTCGGCTGACCTCGAAGATACGACGAAGGAATAAGAGAGTCACGTCCAATTCCTTGTGGATTCTCAGCTCGGATCCTGGTTTTTGCACAGTTTACCTTATGAACATGATCCGAGTGACATTTCACAAATTCCTGGATAAATGTTGCTACACTCTGCCAGCAGAGAGACAGGCTGTGTCATGCACAGATCAATAATAGCACTGTGTTTCATCAGCCTCAAAATCAAAAGTGCTTCATCTGGCAAAAGCCACGGCCCTTGAGGATCTGACATATATAAACTGAATACGCTATACACAATGAATACGCTATACTACAAAAGCTGCCAGTGTAAAGACGAGTCTGGAGATACACAGTGAGTATATGTAAATAAGAAAATATGTATTTGTATATATAAAGAAGTTTTTAACTCCTTATGAAAAGAACAAACATCACAAAGCAGTAGTTGAATAATGGAAATGAAACTAAAATTTTACAATTCTTGACAGAAGAAATAAAAATACAGTCAGAACAATCCAATATTCCTAATCTTGAGGAATTCACTGTGAAATGCAAGTACCTTTTGAACTGTACACAGTAATACGTATGACTGACAGTGGGCTGCAATAAAATGCACTGTAAGCTACACATTATGCCTTCTTATCAAAATTATCAGAAAACTTTTCTTCAGGTAAACTACTCAAAGTAGAGGTCTTGAGACTGTAAATCATCATAAACATCATAACTTCAGTTTCAGACCTTGATATAGGCTTTCTTTCCTAAGTAAAGGAAATTTATGTTTCCTGCTGCTTAGCTTTCCTCATGATTATCTTAACTTTATTTTCTAGTGACAAAGCTTGTAAAATTTCTATCTTCAAGTAAATGCAGCACCTGTAGATTTTTAACTGAAATTACTATTTATCAGAATGCTTTTCCCTCATTTGTTTCTCATTGCAGATTTAGTTTTCTTTTCTTCTACCAAAGTTTCTATTGCAAACAATACTTTGAAAAGTAAGTATTTTTATTCTTTGGAAGCCAAGCCTTTAACAAAGTATATCAGCTTGAGTATTTTATCAAGATTTTGACTAGGAAAAGATTATCTGACTCTGTCCCCCCAGTTCAAATGAAAAGTTTCCTCCTTTAAATATTTCACTACTACCTCACTAAAAAACTGTTTCCTTTCCTTACACTTCACCCTATAGGTAGACAAAACAATATGAAAGAAATATTAAAAAATAGTAATTTATCCTTTTCTTTTCTGGATTTTCCTTACCAAGCTATGCATTACCTATATGCGGCTTTAGCCTTCTCTCAGCTCTACAATCAGCAACTCTAAAGGGCTGTACCAGACCATTGTAATCCTAAATTCTGTGTACATCACACCACAAAAGCTATTATTCCTTCTCTTTGCATTTCTTCTGCTAAAGGCTAATTCTCTTTTAATGTTCCTGTTGCACACGGTGGAACACTCATTTCTCTTAGGTCACTCCCTCAATTTCATTATCCATTTTCCCTGTGCCATGAGTCTATATTTGTATATCTTGCATGGGGATGGCTTCTTCCTCTGCCTCAGAATTTCTCTTCTTTATAACCTGATGTTTGAATATCATTATAACACTCCCCCTTGGCTTCAGTTAGACTCTTCTAAAATATTGGTCTGTCTTTTCTTAAATTTATCATCCATGTTTACATCTTTTCTTCACAGCACTATTAAATGCATTCTGGGTTTCATCACAAAAATACTGCTGATCAGCTGTGCTCTAAGAAGTACACACATTTCTTCCCTCAGTTCCTCAGATAAATGAACGGTGTTACTGAAGTTGAGAACACACCTTCCTGTTCGTACTTTTCATTACTTCAGCTCACATAGTTAAATGTATCCTCTCTCTTCCCATCTCTATTTTTTGTTGCTTCCTCCAGAACAGACTTTTTATTTTATTCCCTTCAGAAAGACTGCCCACTGCTAACCACGAGCAGTTGATTTCTCTCTAATTCTTCCTTTTTAGATTAACTGTCCAATATTATTGCAATTCTCTGACTCCAATTGGCAATGGTCAATTAAAGTCACATAAAAATTACAGACCTCATATCTGGTATGACTATATCTTGTTTCAGTTCTGTGTCCTTGAATTATTTTTTCGATCTTCATTTGCTAGACTGAAGACTCTACATGCAGATATTTAAACTCCAGTTACCTTTTAATTTTTAAACTCCTTTTACTTTTCTGAAAACACCAAATTGTTCTCTGGAATGGTGTCTTTTCAAATCTTTTTCATGAGTCTTCTTGAAATGCTTTCTACCAATGTCTTTCTTGGATTCTAGGTTAAAGCCACATAGAGTATTCTAGGAGCACTCAAATCATACCAAATGAAAGAAAACACATTCTCTCTGCTTCTATTGTATAGCCTCCAGTTTATATATTCAAGGACTGCACTAGTATTTTTCACAATGGCAATGGGAGTTCATGCTCAGCTCATTACCTGCTAGGACTCTCATTTTTCATCAGAGTCCCTGGTTCCCAGGAGACAGCCATTCAGCCTTGCTCAACATGAACTTGAGCAATGTATTGGTTTTCATTATGATGTAATGATTTCCTCATTAAAAACGCTGTGAGGTCACAATGATCTATACTTTTCAATCAGCCTCTGGTGATGATTGAAAGCTTAGAATAGCTGTCAATGACTGAAGATATCCTCTTGCACTGGCTTGGATTTTCTACATTGCCACTAATTTTCAAAAAATGATTGAAAGATTTTACCTCTCCAACAAACAGCAAAATGACTGTCATATATTTCATAGTATATCCAAATAGAATAGCTGTGTAAGGTGTAAACCATTATCTTGGGGAAAAAAAATAATGTTATCATTCATGTGAGGGATCAACTGAAAAATTAATTTCATGGTACGTGAGATTCTGAGCTAGTGAAAATGATTAAGTGGTACTCATATGCACCAATTTAACCTTAAGGCATGAATTGAGACATAGATTCTACACTGTTCCATGTGTCAGTGCTTAGCTCCAATCCAAATACTAAGTAAAACCAACCATGATGATCATTTCTGGAATTTAATCTCAGAGGTACATTTTAATACAAGCGATCACTGTTACACAGGGACACACAACAAAAATAAATGGATGTGCTCATAAGACTTCTAGATACTTTCAGGTCATAGAGCCATTTTTGCAATACCATGACCCTGCTCCTTCAACTTCCAACTCCTCAAACAGGGAACAAAACCATCTCTTACCTATTCACCTATTACATGCACCTATCTACCTTGCTAACCACACTGAGCACCCTGCGCCACCAATCTTATGTCCCCTAGCTTCACTATGAGGGATAATTATTGACCAGATTAGGACAGGAGCAAAGGAAAGGGAAGTAGAGTAAAAGGATGCATTAGGCGAGTCCAGGAGAATCAACTCATGTTCACAATATAATGGAATGCAGAAGTACTTCCGAAGTTTTTCACGGCTCTTGAAATCTTGCAAACAAAGGGAGAGAATTCAGACTTCCAAGGTAGGATATACAGCTGATTGATAGAAACTCAAGGCATCTATTTCTTGCATTTTAGTAGCACCTATATAGAATGGTACACAGAGGTGTTACTGATAGTCTAGCAGAATACTAAATCATACGATATGATAAATATTACAATATAATAATATTTCAAATATTACATTCTTTATTGTAATTCCTTCCCTGCAAGTTCAAAACACAAAAGAACCTCTCACCATAGAGAGGTCTACATTCAAGACTAGAGCAAATAAAACTTATTTTTACCACCATACACAGGAGGTCTTGAAATGCCACTGAATTCAGTGGAAATAAGCATATGCATGTGGTTAGTGGTTAGTAGATTACTTTTGTAGTTAATACTGGTAGTTAGTCGCAATGAATAATTCATAGACCACTCCAGTGAACAAGCCTAAGAGTACTGACCCAAATGCAACCCAAACTGGTTTTCTATGACAATCTATGAGAAAAACAGACTGCCAGTGCTGAAATGTAATCTGTCATCATATGAATAATTATTTCCAAATAAATGGATTTTTGGGGGGTAAAATTTGATGATGGATAAATATCATCTGACAAAACCTTACATTATCCGCAGAACTTTACACAGGAGTGAATGTTCGAGAACCCAGCCTGGTTCTGTGCTTAACTTCAATTAAATGATCAGATCAGACTGAATTCAATGAAAACACTCCTAGGAGCACAAAAGGAAATCCATTTACAAGAGTATCTGTTGAGCTTTTCCAGGTCTCCGATAGTATCTTATTCAGGAAATTTTTGGGAGAATAAACTACAAACTGAGTTCTATTTTTTGTCTAATAATAATAAGATACAATGCACAAGGAAAGTTTGTTCAAATCACAGGGAAGGTGAAGAAAAATAAACTACACATGAAATCCATAAAGAAAAGATTACAGGATAGTATTTTCCAGTGCTTACTATAATACAAGTATATACTGTTATTGTATTATATTATCAGATAACTATATTAGATGTTCTTATACACA
The DNA here is from genome assembly GCF_004027225.2 of Strigops habroptila. NCBI lineage: Eukaryota > Metazoa > Chordata > Aves > Psittaciformes > Psittacidae > Strigops > Strigops habroptila. Next base: position 67,440,620 of record NC_044302.2, read on the forward strand.
TGTATACTGTCTCTAACATTGCACGAACATGCTATCCTTGTGATACAGGTTCTTTCTTTTAATACAAAAATACACTTTTTAGAATTTCTACATGATACAGCAATATAAATAGTATTGAGTGTAAGTATCTACGAACTTCATGTCTCCACAATTTTTCTTCATATATTTCTAGAATTTACCTACCTCTAAGTTATTTCATTCTGACAGCAGTATAATACAACTCTCACAGTTCTAGTTCATGCCAACTGCTCTGTTCAATTTATGAATGAGACTCATTTCCTACACGCAATGTACTTCAACTGTTGTTCATCAATAATTCAACAGGTCTATTGTAATTTTTCTTCAGAAATCAATATAAATGTAAAAGGTATTTTGCTTTATTTTTATTTTGTAATGACAGCCGAGTTTCATGATAAATATATTTTACAGCGTAGTACTGTTAACAGAACTTAGTTCAGGATGCTGTAAGTTTTCAATGCAGCAAACTGCAAAAATAAATAAAACAATAAATTTTTTTGTGGAGTACATGCATTTTTAAAGGGCAGTTACTTTCACGTTTACCATTTCACATTCCTCATCTTATTTCCAAGTTAACTTCTCTGACAGAGTAGAAAATAGAAAGTTGAGAACTGTTTTAGATCAGCAGCAATGCTGAATCAGTAGTTTACCAGAGGAAAAATTATATAGACATTTCTCTATTTAGTAACCAAAAAGTTTGAACAAACATATTTATTCAGCTGATTGTGTTTATTCCAGGCAGAATTTTGGACTAGGACTGGAAAGAGGTGAATTCTAGAGTCACAGAGCATCATCTGACTCTGTATCCAGTCTTTATACATGTGACATATAGCCTGACTTTCAACTTACTAAGCTCAATAAGGGTCTAATAAAACTACAATATAGCAGAATCTATTCTTAATATTGCCAAAATATGTGTCAAAGCATTCAAAAACTACATGTAGGACCCCGAAACAGTACTAAAATGCCGTAAGATTTAATTTTAAAATATAACACACACAATTTTTCCGACCTACAGTTAATGTTGCCATTCAGGTCTGGAACACTGTGGTAAGTCCAGGAAGAATGGCTTTCTCTCAAGAATACACAGACTGCGGTGCGTTTTGAGTTTTGAATTATCTACTGTGCCCATAACGAGGTCTTTTCAGGGCATGCATACACAATGACAACAGCGGTATGACCTCAAAAGTCAAAAAAAAAAAAAAAAAAAAGAATTTACACCCAATCAAAATTTGAGAAGATTTCAGTCTCATATGGGTACATAGTTTAGTTCAATTATTATATAAACCTCTGCTGTCTTAGATTGTATTTGCACTCTGCAAAGGTCAGGCAGTATATCCTGCTTTATCACCCTTTTATCCCTTCTGGTTTACCTTTTCACTTCTGCTGCATTTTAAGAAAAGGTTCAATAGAAAATTTGCTGTTGTGATTTTTAAATATTTTTACAAACTATCTTTACTTCTTTCTAAACATTGTGCCTGAAGATTACAGTTCTTGCAAATTAACCAAGACTACTCTTCTTCAAAGTAGCTAGGAAAGGATAATCTGTACACTTCTAAAGAAGGAGAGGAAGGGGAGAAATCACATTTCTCCTGATGTTTTTGGGAACAGAATTTTCCTAAGAATTTTCCTTCACAGTTCTTTGATTCATTAATTTTAAATTTTTTTTTTACTACTACTATAGTAAAAATAGAAAGTCAGAATTCCTGCATATAATACTGATGTAGCAGCAATTTCCTGCACAGTTTATCTGTAAAAAGTGTCATTTAAGCTTAACTTAAAGTCTTCTAAATTTTATTTTTTCTAAATATTTTAATAAAATATTATCATGCAGGTATTCTGTAGGTATGATTAGTATCATCTGATGTGTATAATGAAAAATATTTTTTCATGCAACTGAAGGGAAAAACAACCACTTAATTTAGAAAACATGACACTGAATGCAGCAGCTTTCTTATGAACTTCATAAAAAAACCCCATAAATGTGCTGGAGTATTTCCATGAAAGATGAGTCAAAATAAAATGAGGACACATGCTAAAGTGTTTTGAGAGAAAACAACTGGATGTGCCTGTGAGAATTTCTAACTGGACAGTGTTTATGTAGAAAGTCCCCCAAAACTGTCAAAACAATTACACTTTTGCTATAATGAGCAAAATTGAGGAAGTTCCAAAAGCAGTTTTATCTTACTGCAGGGTAATTACAAACAGCATTCAGTTTATAATTTCAAGCTTATTCCTAAAATTTACTTTAAGAAAACCACAGACGTACAAAAATTGTTAAGTAAATGACAATACATCTTTAAAAAGGGAAAAATCCCTTTATGAAAACCAGAGTCAAAGTGACATCTTTGTGTAAATAAACAGTTAAATACATCTAAAATCATCATCAGTTTAATCTTTGTTTCAGTCTAATTGCTGGTTTACTCATATTTGGGTACCATAAAAAGAGAGAAGCTGTGGTGCTGAATTTGCAGATGCAACACTGAATTCTGAGCTGTTCTCTGATAGATTGGGTGGTAAAAAATAGTCAAGAGAATATGTAAAGAAAGCCATGAACAAACTTTAAAGAATAAAATGCTTTAGACTTTTCACTAGTGCTTTACTCTTCTGTTTTTTCATGCTCATACCCTTCTATGCCTGAGATAAACTTTTGGCAAGCAAATTCTATTTTAAAAGCAAAGTATGAGTTCAGGGAAAAAAAGTTGCCTTAAAATTCAAAGAAAATTGAAAATTGAATGGCTAAAATAAAGTTTGGTGGGATTTTTAAAATGCTATCAGAAAAATCCTAGGCTGTGTTACAGCTAAAATATGCAAAACCAAAACCAAAACCAGCTCCTTTTTTTCACGGTTCATCAAAAACTTACGGTATGTATCTGCAGGAATGCATCTGTGCATCTGGAAAACTTTACTTAAACCTTCACATTTTTTCCCTCCAAAGGATCTCTTGGTGTTTGACCAGTTGACACGTTCCCATTCTTTGACATTGAGGTTTTCTGCTGAAATAGAATTACACAGGCACTTTGCCTATGGCATTCCATTAAGAAATGCAGCTTTTCCTGTGACATCACCTGAGAAGCACTGGAGAACTGACGTAAAAGATCCTGCAGTACTTTTGAGCAGTGGCCCAGTGAATGGTCTTGACATGAATAAGATAAATAGTTAAGACTTAACCTGCTTATGATTTTAATTTCTTATTCAGTATACTTTGCCTGAACTTTTGCAACAAGAATGACGCCTACTGCATAAAACTAATTATAATTACTGTGTTGTATGCAATAAATATACTCTTATAAGTAGTCAGTGATAGAAACGAAAAGAGGGGGGAATAAATCTTAGAAAAAAAATGGATTTTTTCAACAATTCCTTTCAGCCATTTTTCTAAGAAACTAAGGAAATGCTAAATCCCTTTGCTTCTACATGAAGTACCAGCTCCAGCTGTGATTTTTATACACTGATAGCAAACTGTAACTACCATACTTCTGTACAGACAGTTTTGACTCAGTGATGATGTGAATCCTTGGAGAATGTGAGCTTTGATCTCACATGTGCAGTCACTTTACAGACATTTTTGCAGAAATATGCAAAGAATTGCTTTTGCAGAAACAAAACAAAGCAAGAAATCTACATTACTGCAAAGAGGCCGAACAAAAAAAAAAACAAACCACACCTCAAATCCAGCATTCTGAACTCCTACAAGCAGACAAATACATACATACATACATCTGTGTGGATCTTCAAGAAAAATACACAAAACCATACAAGTACCTACATTTCTGAAAATCAACAGATGCCAGACAGTCCTTAGGTTGTATGAACTGTAAAGTCTGTCTCAAAATGAACATCTGGAACATTAAAATCTTAAATCTATAGTTGATTTTCTAGCACTAGATTCCTTGGGGATTATAACAAAGGACTGACTGCACAAACATCTGCCCTTGTCTGCTAATGGATCTATTTTCTTAGCTAAATTCAGGCAACATGGCATCTCATCCAAGACATGATGTTAATGCTTACTGTTGCTAGAATGCTATACTTTAGCCCAGCATCATAAGTTCACTGTTACTGTAAGATTAGTCAGAACTTTGTGATTACATATTGAAGCTTAATTTTGGTATCAGTCATTTTGACACTCTTGAAATATTTAAGACTATCCCTAAATCTAGAGATTGCCTCTATCTTTTAGTTTTTCATGGGTTGTTAGCTTGTTTTTTACCATCTACCTATGCAAGAAAATTCTAAAATCTAAAGCAACAGAAGCATTGAGAAGAAACAATGAAAACAGTGTTCTTGCAAGTAAAAAAAAAAAAAGTCATTTCCCTTGTAATATCTTAACACTTAAATATCTTATATAAGTGTTTCTTATAAGAAACAAAACAAATCACTAACCCCCCCCCCAAAAACAAACATGTGCTTTAAAATCATTTGATTTGTCTAAATCATGGTTTTCTCTTTTAAACATGCGTGTACGCTGCAGTGACTGTGTAGGTTCTTTACCTCCTTTATTTTCACTTGGCAAGTAGCCCAAGCCTCTGCTTTAAATTTCCCACTTGGTAGCACTAGTATGGCACCTGAAGAGTAATTAGTTGTAAGAAAGGGAATTTGAATTGTTTGCTGAGAAGGAAAAAAATGTGCATGCCTAATAAAGATTTTTCCTTGAGTAACTGCAACATCATTTGTGTATTTTTGCTTAGAATGCACTGCTCTTTAAATAGACCAGTGACCATTCCTCATTTTTCAAACAACTTTCCAGAAAAACTGAGTGAAAGAAAACTGGTTTGGTTTTAAGACCATGCTATTTCACTTTTAGTCAGTCTTCTATAATACAGCAGCATTTACCTTGACACAAATTTTGCCCTTTTTTTTCAGTTTCCTGATAACAGCCTTTTTATTTTATTTCTCATGTTGCTCTCAGATAGAATTCTAAGGTGTAGTCTTCTAGGAAGGCAAATCTTGAAGATGTCTGAGCAAGCAGAATATCTTATCTAAATTACACATATAACTCTATGTGAAGTTTATACTGTCCATGAAACTTTACATTATGATACTGTTTGTGAGATAGGCAGATCTCCATTGGTTCCAATGACCTCAGCAACTCTTTTTGAACAATTCATTACATATACATAGTTATGCAAAATGAGTAACAGAAATGAGGTTTTCCCTCCTCTAGAAATTAGCATTTTCCCAGCCCTACAAAAGTGAAAAGTGCTGCTCCTGATACTGCTTCTGCCTTCTGTGCAAAGACAGAAATGCAAAGAAGTTTGAGGGGGAAGGGATTTGATTTCTTTTTTAATGTCTGCCTCCTTCTAGCAGGTCCATCTGTTGTAGCACTATAATTCTGGAAGCAGGATGTGTGTGTGACCAACAGGAGACAATTACTGCAAAAGTGTTTGTTGATTCAGCTCTATAAAGGGCAGGCCAATCACTACAGTATGAATAGAGAAGAATTCCAGCTGAGGACCTGCATATAGATTAACACAGAATACATATATATAAATGAGAATGGGGAAAACCAGAAAGGAGTAATAGTATAGAAAAGGATTAAATAGGAATGAAGACCAAAGTAGAGAAAGCTGACATCTTTGGGGCTGTTAACCAAATAGTTTACTAGTCTGTACTTTTATAAATCTTATTCTCCAGTTTTCCACCTTGACAGAGAGAGACAGGATTAAATCGACATGGAACTGGTCTGAGCACCCTTTGGAAGAAAACTCCAGTTGCCTTGAACACTCTGCTCTTGGGGTGTATGGAGACGGTTTCTCCAAAAGTGCCTGTTCTTCACAGAGGAATGGGTTCTAGTTCATGTGAACTGACCACATTCTCAGGAAAGTTCTCAGACCACAGGTTAAAAGTTAAACTTCCCTCACATATTTCAAAGAAATTCTTCACTATGAGGGTGGTGAGACACTGGCACAGGTTGCCCAGGGAAGCTGTGGCTGCCCCATCCCTGGCAGTGTTCAAGGCTAGGCTTCATGGGGCTTAGAGCAACTTGGTCTAGTGGAAAGTGCCCCTGTGCATGGCAAGGGGGTTGGAACTAAATGATTTATAAGGTCCCTTCCAACCCAAACCATTCTACGATTCTATGATTCTTTTTCATGAGAATTAATGAATTGGATTGATAGTAAATCAGGCCTCGGTATTATCTGTACATAGTAACTGATCCAAAATCTCACATAAAGCATGCTAGTATATAACATTTCATAATTGTGATCATAACAAATTAAGAGACAAAAATCAATGTTATCAAAATTACTCAGAACTACAGCAACAGAATTAAGCTGAACATTGTAAAACAGCATAATGAAAAGTAGTTTACCTCTATGGTCAGTTTACTAGTTTGAAGTCTCTGATCAGCCAGCTGTAGCTCATTTGTTAGTTTTTCATTGGTTTCTTTAAATTCCTTCACAGAAGACACTGCTGTCTTTTTTTCATTCTGTAAAACAGCTAGCTGCTGCTGCAGTGACTTAATTCTTGCATGTAGTAGAGTAACAGAGTAGCCTGGTTTCTGGACAATGATATTTCTTCTTTTCGTTCTGTTCACTAAACACAAAAAGGCATGTTATTAAACTGACAGATCATCATAAAGAACATAATTTCTGATTTTTCTTTGCTCCTTCAAAGCACTATTCTAGCCTCTAAAATATTTCTCAGTATGCAAAGTGGCAAATTAATTCAGTTAACCCGTAAGTGCTCTATGTAGTTCTTATTCTGAAGTGCCAACACTGCTAACTCAACAAGGACTTGGAAGTTCACTGCGGCTCAAGTTTCTGATCTGATTCCAATTTCCAGAAATATAGGCTTCAGTATCTTGTTAACAGATTTTTTTCTTAAAGCCTAAACCAAAATATAGTTAATTTTGTTTCATTGGCTGTGTTGGCTGAAAGGGGCATAAAGAGCAAGAGATAGTGAAAAGCTTTGCTTCAGTCAGTAGATTCAATAGGTGGGATTTAGTAAAAATAGGGTATATTTTAACTGTGCAAAAAATACTGACAGTCACTTTTTATATCATAATTTCAGTTTAAAATAATGAGCTTTGAAAAATATACTCACGTAAATTTAAACAAGCAAATCCCGCAACAGCATTTAAGTGAGTTTGTGTAATATAGAAGAGATTTTGAAATTCCAGGCAGGAATGCTTTGCCAATCTTACTTAACGAAGTTGTGGAAATACATAATATTCCTACCTTTGTTTAGAATTGATGGATATGATGTTGTGAGACAGCAGATCTTCTTCCTCTTGGAATGTAATTTTTCTAGGTCTTTATTCTGCAGATGGCCCTAAATAAAAAGCAAAAACACAAAGCTGGGAATTTTTCATTATGGCACACCCAGCACAATACTCCAAAGTTTTCCAGTTTGAATTGAAGCAGCAAAAATTAGTTCAAATAATACACGATATTCTAAATAATTTTAATTTGAAAATCAGTCTTACAACACCAGCCAGCAAAGAGTACAAATTTCTGCCTTTCCACCAAATGTAGAACAAATAATGAACTGTTATAGGTAAATCATAACCCTTCCCTGAGAATCCCAGAGGAAAATGAAGTGTCTATTAATGACTAGATGATTTTTTTAGATAAGATATGAATTTACTTGTAAGGAAAAAGATGGTGTTCATTACTTGAAAGCCTGCAACAGTGACAATAAAAAGGAATAGTGGTCTTACTAGTTCAAAAGGAGGAAGATTAGATTAGATTAGACACTGAGCTGTACGTGGAAGATGCATGATGAGCATGCAAATACAATACATGTGTTTTTTAACAAAACAGGGTTTTACAGGGTTTAACAAAAATCAACTGCATGCCTTTTAAATATCTGATTGGAAAAATCAGCGATTTCCAGAACCTATCGAATGTTCAAGGACAGAAGCAAAGGCTGAAGAAGAATGCTCCTTGCAATATGTAAAATGAAAATGACCAAAGCACAGCTTTCTCCAAAATCAAAGTACTATTTCCCTGGGTCTTAAATGCTCAGTGTATTTTAAAGCACTTTTGTTCTGGAATTCTGCACCATTTATCCAATTTTTAAAATCTTCAGTTTGCAATCTCTATGTGATATCATGCAAAATATTTCTGGAAATATTCATAACTGAAATAGTTTATCAAATTTAAAAGAGTAAACAGCAATAGATTATCTATGAAATTTACTGACATTGTAGGACAGCATAGCTATGAATTCTAGATTTGTACAATCACCACACAATTTGAAGGACTGGGAAATAGGATATGCTAGAAAAAAAAAGAAAAGACATGTAAGTGCCAACTTTTCAGACTAAAACCTAAGCAAAGGAAAACAAAGGAGGTCAGGTTCTTGTAGGTCTGTCCCCTTTGAGTAGCCTCTTAATTATTGTTTTCCATGTCTCAAAGACAACAATGGAAACCTGTACTAACTCCCTATCAGTATGACGAGAGGATCCTACAAACACTGCAGGTAAGTAACTGGATGACAGATACTAGGCTGAAATGGTGACTGTGGGTTACAGAGAACAGCGCTCTCAGCAGATGATGAACAAATGACCCATGCCTGCAGGAAAAAGACAGACATCTCCACTTTAGGCCACAGCTCTGATAAATATATGTAAGAGAGTGCCAATAACTCTCCTGATACTGCACAGGGTATTATATAATTATACCACATGCAGCAAAACTGAGAAAGTCCTCATGTCATAAATTATCTCATCTCCAACACCAGCCATAGCTCAGGACTTAGGAGATTTCTCTAGCATCCCTTTGTATGAGAATATCATGACCCAGCTTGAGTGTCCTTAAATCTTCAGGAGGGATTTAAGATTCCTGCTAAAACTGGTGTTCCCAGTTGTTGATACTGAACCTGTTTGCGATACTATCCTCTGTTGTCACAAACTATATTTTCAGGTGCTTTTTCTGCAACAGGGGACTTCTGCTGAAGTGTATTTACCCAATTAGGGCTCTTGGGATGGTTCCTGTGTATGCTCCAAGTCCACCAGTCTGTCACATATGTGTATCAGAATATATCTGTGTTTCTTTTTTTCCAGTAGGAACAGAGAGTAAACGGGCAAACAAGAAATATACTGCCTGTGTCTACACTACCAAGCCAGACAGACCAGCACCTACTGGATTCCCTGCCTTGTATATCCTTACTAAGGAGCAGCAGGAGATAATAGAAGTAGCACACTTTGTCAGATTTTCACATGTATCATATGCACCTGCTCATACTGTGTATTCTATACCAACAGATGGTTGCAGAATTTCCCTTTTTTTCAGCTTTTGTGCCAGAAAAATAGATCTTTCGATAGAAACACACAATCAATAATATCTAACAAGATCAGAGAGTTTGTATTTGCTTTAAAATTTTGGAGACTACAAAAATATAATGTTTTCAAACTCTTTATTATATCACCATACATAACAGAATTCCAAACTAGTTTTCTAACAGCAGCAAGTTGTTCAGTGTTTCAGTATTCTGTTTCTTGAACTAAGAAACAACAATATCTTTTTGTGTTTTAAATTCCATGAAGTGATTTATTTGGGCAAATGCAGAAGGGAAAAAGTATTAGACACTGTTCAAAAGTCCAAAAATGAGTCATCTGTTACAGATTGCACGGAGCCTCTAAAGACCTGGGAAACAACCAGCTGGCCCTTTTCTGTGAGAAAACAGTATATAGATGTTAGGAATGAGGCATGGGGTTCAAATCCCAGACAATGAATGTAAGTGGGCTAAGAAAAAGCTAAAAGCATAGTTTTCTCTAGATAGAATTTCTTGGACAGCGATAAAGCCAAAAGCATCTTTCTAAGACGGAGACAACTATTTCTGTGCACACCAGATGAATTGAGAGGTCTTCATGCTTGATTCATCAGAACACCATTTTGCTAGAGGGTAGATGGGGATGTTAGTTATGGGTTAGGTCACCCTGTTCTGTATGGGTTTTGTGATTGAAAGAGACCTTAATGGTATGTCTGCAGCATTCTTTGGATTGAGAGGCAACTGGATTTACAGTAACTGTAAGTTACTGTAAGTCTGGACAACTTACAGTAACTTTACATTTTTTAATCAGCTTTTGCACTCTTGACATTCCCTCCATTGTAGACACTATTAGTCTTCATTTGCAGACTAACTGTTCAGAAAATATTCTAAATTCTAATGAAACTACCCATTGAGTATCTAGAAACAAATTTTTTCAGTTTACAAAAGTCAAATTAATTAAAAGGGGAGCAGCAGTGACAATACTATTAAACCGCACAAGAGAACAAAACAAGTTCTATTATATACCTTTTTATTATACAGGTGGGGTTTGCCTTCTAAATGAACGATGTTGCACGACTTTTGACTATCTTGTACTTGCTTTTTTCCCTGTTGTTTACTTCTATCTGGCAGTGGATCAATGTTTTGCACTGTGTTTGCAATCACCGTTTCCAAACTTTCAGAAGTTGGTATTTCAGGGTCACTAAAATAGCACATTTAGGAGAACAAACCAAAATAAAGTTAAACCTTAAAAGTTCCAAACAGCCAATGCTTGAGCACAGAGAAAATAACACATGCAAAAAGTAGAGAAACTAATACAAAATCCAAACACTACTGAGTTGACTTATTCAACAGATGTTTACAAATATGATAAAGAAGAAATCTGTGAAATTGTTTGATCAAGTTCTACTGTGTGAAATGGAATCTCACTCTACAATGCACTGAGGTGTGAGACTTCAACTGCTTCTTAAAGGATAGCTTTTGCTACAGTCTACAAAAGTCACACACATGAAAAACTACTTGTTAGTACTTCTAGTCTGTGAATGGCTCACAGAGACATACTGTTTTTACACTTACTTTCATTTTCACAATTGATAACAAAACAAACAAATGCACAGTACTTTTCATTCAATTATATTTTATTTCAATTGAACTTTATTTGTAGTGTTGACTGAGACAAACTCAGATATCACACTTCAGTGAAATATCTGCAAAGCACACCTTTGGAGTGCTTTGGAATTCTGTAAGCTTGGTAGTCCTTCTACTGAAATTCCCCGCCAGTCAGAGAAACTGGACCTGAAACTTTCACTCTTCTTCAATTTTTTCCTTAAACTTTCACTCAGTACGCTCTTAATTTCATAGAATCCCACTGCCTTGCCCCAGATTATCATTTATTTTCTGATATTCATTGAAGTCCATCTTAAAACATGAAGTATTGGATATAATATTTTCTATACTATCACTGGCTATTAATCATCATTTGTGCAAATGGATTTGTGAAGGAATCCCCTGACAGAAGGTTATTTTGATTTGTTAGTTCTTAAACCAACGCATTTAAAAAGGCACAGCTGAGTTCCAATTAAGTTGCACCATCATAAAAACCAAAGTTTTAAAGATGGCAGCTACTTAACCAGAAAAGAGGCCTTAAATTGAAGAGTTCATACAGAAACATGTTTATAATTTTCAAAACCTGTCCTGACACACTAGTATGTCTGATTGACTGATAAGAAAAGAAATCAGTGTCACAGTTTGAAGGTGCTGCAGTAGCACAGAGATACTACCAACTACGTACATGTTTCCTGCACCTGAATGCTTTCAAGGAATGTTCTATTTAGAAAATTGAAGGCCTGAATCTAGAAACTCAGAGGCAGCTATTACTGATAAAGAACAGTACTTATTAATAAATAGAAGAAGGAAGTAAATGAAGGTATCTCCCTAACTTGTTGAGAATGACACCTTGAAACATAACCTTCAAAAATGCTCACTATACTACGACATGAGTTCTGGTACCTGTACTGAAAGCAGTATTTATAGCTAACCATGAAAACCGAAGCCATACAATTACTTTTCACTTCACTCAAATTCAAATTGCAATAACAATTTGTTTGCTCAATTTTGTTCTTAAAAAGCAAAACACAGTAAATTAAATAAAAAGCTCACTGATTGCAACAGAAAAACACGTGTGTTTTCTGTAAAATCAGATCTGCAATATTAAATTAAACAGAAAACCAAACAAGCTTCACATTAATGATAGAGACTGACAAATTACATGGTTCTTAGTTTGTTTTCTCTGTCTAGATCCTGTGTTCAGGAGCCCCCTATATTGCATGGGGAGAAGCAGCAGAAGGGCTTCATTTGCCACGGCTGATTTGCTCTGTAAGATATCAAAAACCAACATAAAGCCTAAGAAGATGATACTGTCTTCTTTACTCTTTTCTTACCTTCTCTTTATTTTGGGTAAATACAGGCTGGAGGAATTTCTTTGTATGTCTTTTAGGACAAAGTATTGAAATTCAAGGTGTGATACCCATTCACCCAGTGGCTTACTGCTGCCTCCTCAAGTATGTGTGAACACATAAAAGCAGAAGCAAAAAATTCGAAACACTTATGAAGCTTGCCAGTGCAATTTTCTGAGGGACTTGTGACTCATGACTAGGACTCTATGCAGTAACAATTACCCTTAAAGAACTGATTTTTAACCATCATTCAATTAAAGTTAGTACAATGACTGTGCATAAAACATACATGAAATAATTAGTGTGGATGGTTCTTAATTTAAAGGATGTTAAACAGCTTGTAGACATCTGCTAGCAAGCTGAAATGGGTCATTCAAAATTTATCTAACTAAATTAAGGGGAAAAAATGTTTCTCCTCCCGGGTCGGCATGTCACAAGATAACTAAACCGACTTAGTAGGCTTGCCTGGGAATCCTTAGCTGTCAGTGGTGAATATGCAAAGGGCCAGCAAATTAAATCAACCTGCCAAACTGTCAATTTCAAGCCTCATGACTGCATGAAAATAGCATCACTGGAAGAAATCAAGCATTGCCTTCTTTTGGGCTTCCTGGCACCTATTCAAATACTCATGCAGTTGTGGCTAATTTTGCATGCAAATTTCAGTCAATAAGCTCAGAACAAGACCTCCCAAGATATTTCAAAGGATCTGACAGTATTTTTTTTGAATACCAAATCAACAGTAGTTGAAATTCAATCTCCATTTGCTAGTGCTTTACATATGCACAGTGTCCCCTCTACAGGGCTAAGTTAATGAGAGCTGTACCTGCTTTCACTCACATCCTCCCAGCCGTCCTTACTGAAGTTCTCAAATACATTACTCATAACCTTGATGGACTGTTTGAGAAAAGCTCCATGATGTCCCAAAGAGCTCTTTTTCTTGGCTGTTTTTAATTTAACCTTGGTGCCTGTTATCTTGCAATTACATTGCCCAAAGGTTGCCACTGCTTTGGCTTCATCCAGTAAACACTTCAGCTCCTGCACTTGACTCAGCAAATCTTCATTTTCATTTCTCAACCTGTTAGCTTCTGCCACTTGCCTCTTCAAAGAGGCAACTTCTTTTTCCTGCTCATCAATCACTAACTGAAGTTCTGTTTTGTCTTTTTTTATTTCACAAATCCTCTTAAGTAGTCTTTCCAGCTCATTTTCTCTTGTGTCTGCATCATCCTTTTGCACTTTTAAAGATGCTTCCAAATAATTTTTCTCCTTCAATAAGTCTTTATTTACTTCTTTCTGTTTCTTTAATTCCCCTTCAATAGCTTTGAATCTTCTTTCTAGTTGCTGTACATAACAAAAGCAATGTTATCATTCAGAATATTTCATCCTATCCATCAGGAAAAAAAAGTTTCAAATGTATTTATTATATGACAATAATATTACATTAAGCACAAGGACAAAAGCAATCTATAGCCCTTAATTTAAAAATAATTCTAACGTACTGCAGATGAAAGCATTTTAGCTGCAATAATACAGCTGTTGAACAAAGGGCAGATGGTAAAAGAAGTTAAAATTCCAGGCAAAGTGACACAGAAGTTTAAGTATGCTAATGAACCTTCCTGATGCATCTTGAGCTCATTACTGATTTGGTTATACATACTAATTGAATTTTAAAAAGCATTTTCTGAAGGAAAACTATTTTGAAATACAGACAATTTTGCACTAGCTATCTAAATCTCTGCCTTGGTAGGGGGGTTGGACTAGATGATTTCCAGAGGTCTTTTCCAACTCTAACAATCCTCTGATTCTGTGTAAATCAACAAGTTCTTTCTAGTGTTGTAAATACACAAATGAAATATTATTTTGATCTTCCAAAGAAACCCAAACAAATCATAGCAAGAGATATCAGAAGCTCATCACCTAAAGAATATGAAGGCTGAAATGTATTTTCTGTTTACAGAAAGGGGAAATCTATCCTATTCCAATGACGCCACTTCACAAGCTTCTCATACATAGTTTTAAAGAAAGAAGTGTATTCTACCTATATATGATGTATATACTTTGTAATGGCTTTTGAGGTTTATGTATATTCAAGGCCACTAACAATAAACTGATTCTCAGTGTTCTTCTGGAATATTTGCTTAAAGTTACAACCAAACCCCACAATTTCCAGAAATAAGGGGCAATTCTAATTTTAGCAGATATTAAACCAAACTTCTAGTCTGTGAGATTTCTCCAGAAGCTTGCAAAGCACATCTAAGTTTTGTGCTTAGTAACCACTTAGTCATTTTTGAGAAATATTTTTCATTGGTTTTGTACAACCTCCATCCCCAGTCTCACTAGAGAAAGTACCAGGTGCTGTAGGTTTTTCTGGACGTGGGTAGAAAAGACTATTTTTCAAGGAGCTATGGTAGAATGCACATGGCCAACTTCAACCTTCTGCACTCACTAGCACTTACAGTCATGTATGACAGCCAGAAGGAAACAAACAATGAATAGTTTCTACACCTATCCCTGAGGTACCATGATAACTCTGTATATCCATAGAGAAAAAAATTATGGAGTACCTGGCAAACAAAATTATAGTTCTGAAACGTAGATGATAAGCAAGCATAAACTATGTGACATTTCAGATGGTAGCATTCATATTATTTCAATTACTCACTCTACCTTAAGATAAATGAATGTGAGCGCTTCCTATTCTGTGTGTTATTATTTTAACATGATGTTTGTCATTCAGTAATAACGAGATGACAGCCTTCATTGCCTGACCATATGGCAAGTGTTACAAGTATATGCAATCACATCATCTGCTGTAAATTACCACACTTCCTACAAGTTAATTCACAAATAAAAAATAAACAGACATACCTGAACTGACACTCAAAGTTATAGATCTGTGTTTATTCAATTTAAGCATGCTTTTAAGGATTTACAAGTAATTAAATAAATATTGTTTTGCAAAATGACAAACAAAAGGCATGATACTGTTTGAAGGATGTCTTTTCTTTGCAGCAAACAAAACATATGGTAAAATACAAGGGAGCCCTCTTAAGTGAACACCTGTTAACGTACTAAACTACTTGTGTATATTACAAATATCAATACAAATAGCAACTAGTTAAGAACATCGTTTCTCTATGAGGTAAAACATGTAGAATGTTGAGCAGTAAAGATTAAATACTCATCATATTTGCAAAGCCAAAGAATACTAAATGCATACAGTACTATCTCATGAAAAGAGTGATAAACCCACAAAATATTTGCATATGCAATGTTG
Source organism: Strigops habroptila (assembly GCF_004027225.2). Taxonomy (NCBI): domain Eukaryota; kingdom Metazoa; phylum Chordata; class Aves; order Psittaciformes; family Psittacidae; genus Strigops; species Strigops habroptila. Next base: position 67,456,085 of record NC_044302.2, read on the forward strand.
TGCTAAAATTTAAATACAACAAAAGGTGGATTTATCACCATTATGCATCAATTTCATTCTGTAGCAAGAGCTCTATGGAGATTAACACCTGATAATATATAAAGTTAAATATTCAGCAAAAAAACCAAAGGTTTCTGAACTTAAAAGTGGTAAAATGCTAAGCATATGTTACTTCCAATTTAGAATATTTGTTACTTTTTAACATTACACCTCTAAACATTCTTTCCATTTTCTCTGACATTAACCATGTTTATCTTACATGATACATTCATAGTGACTTCACTAGAATTCACTTCTGACACAATTTTGGAAATCCATATTTTTTTGAATTAGGAAAGGAAATTATGACCTAAATTAATGAGTACTATATATGATATTACATATATGATTCTTATATTAAAATTTAGATCTGTTTGCTGGGGTTGGTGTCTTACCTTCTGCAACATTTGACGTGAAACTTCCTTCATATTCTTCTTTGGAGTACTGTTCTTGACCTCATCATCTTCACTAAGTTTAAAAAGTGGCTCTATGAGAAAGTAATAATACTTGTCTATCAGAGAATACGTAATTGTGACACATAATATTTCACTAAAAAATAGCTAGAAATTTTAAGGAAATGCATTCTTTACTTCTGCAATTATTTATAATGTCATCTATTTTCTTTACAGGCCTTTGGTCAGTTTCTGAAGAGTGACCTCTTTTCAAAGTGTTCTGTCACATAATTATAAATCTTTGTAGCATCACAGTATGTTTTTTACAGAGTACAAGCTTTTCAAAGGTACAATAGATCTGCAGGTTAAAAACGCTGTACTTTCATTCCAATTTTTATCCCTTTATAGACTATTCTCTCTATGCCTTAAAAGCAAAATTCATTGCCTTTTTATCTACACAGTCACTACCAGTTCTGTTCTCTAGGTCTTGTCCCCTGCTAGGAGGATCAGAGTGATTGGTGAACAAAGCAAACTAACAGAATTAGGATGGATGAAAACTTTAAATCCCCTTTTTTGTTAAGTGAAAGATCATGTACTTTACCAGACAAATCACACAAATCATTCTATTTTAATACTGTGAATTCATAACAATTAGAAATTGATACAACTAATGAGAGTGAACATGACTCTGAGTATCGCTCTAGGAGACAGCCAACAAGTTAAAAATTAGATCTATTCATAGAGAAGAATGCTACAGAAAAGTTTAGAAGTACAAATAGGTACAGTAAATCAAAGTAAAATGCATTCTGTTTAGATCTGCATCAAGAGCTTAACTTTTGTAAATTGCCCACTGCTCACAGAAATGAGCAATTACATACCTCAGAACTTTTTCTTGGAATATGAAATAGCATGTCAAAGAACAAAAAATTCCTCCAACACTGCAAAAGCCACAATATTCACATTTCATTTCTCACCCCTCTTGCCTCAATTAACTTAGAGAATTAATCATAGCAGACAAATATCTGTGCTACATGGTGGAGGGCTGCTTTAGAAGTATCATTTCAAGCTACAAGCAGACACTACAGGTCACTTAAAAACTTTTGATTTATAAACAAAGCAAGTGTAGAAGAAAACAGTGTTACTCTCTGTAGATTCACAATCCTCTTGATATAAACAGTGACTAACAAGTTTGTTAGAGTGAATTAGACCTTTCTTTTGTCTTTGGAACATGTCATGGCCAATTAATACTTCTGTATTCATGAAATAAATGGAACACTATTCTAAAGATAATAAAAGCTGAAAAAGGTAAAACTATGCATCTGGGGAATATGTACCTTTACCTTGATATTAATATGTTAGTTCCCATGTTATTTCAGACTACAGTCCCCCAGCACAGTGGTACTGCATACATTTACAACATTCTTTAAGTAACACACAAAGATAATACGAACATGCTTTTCATCTTTTTCTAAATATTCACTCATTTGAATGTCTGCTATAGCGTTTATATCAGCATTTACTGTACCCCACTGAAAAGAAAAATTATTTCCCATAGTCCAAGTAACTGATCAAAGCACATAAGGTGTTATGTTTATTATGTGGATATATCAAAATACAATTTAAAACTCTATAAATAAACATATTATGTGCAGAAAATAAAGAAAACTACTGAAAAATAGATAGAAAAGACTATACATGTTCAGTATTACCACAGAAGTCACAAGCAACATAAATGAAAGAAAATCCAAAGGTCACTGACGCATATCCTTTCTACTGAGCAGAAAATAAATGGCCTATTCAGCCCCCTTTTGCCCTCCTCCCTTCTAATTGTTATATAATTGTTCACAGGAATTGGTTAAGGAGGCAATAAAATACTACTGTCTATAACTGTCTGTCTGTCTAGGATAGCAGAGAGATTCATCATATTAGTCTACTCAGGAAGATGTATGCTTTACCCATCTACACTCCACTATATGAAGAAATCCCAAGTTCTCCCTCAATGAACAGACCCACAAGTCATAAATGTGACTGTCTTCAGCCATCAAATTACTGAGGTCTTACAGAAATATACTTAGGTCACACTGAGAAAACATAGTTAACTGCCAGCTTTAGAACTTAACATTTAATTCCTAATTAATAGTCACCAAATCTGATGATGGTGCCAAAATAGTCCTTGAACTATGATACTACAGTTCACTATTCATATTTGCATAAAGCCTTCTTACACAGAGAAAAAAACATCAGTTTCAAAAAACAACCCCAGAGCTGTGCATTAGTCACTCATAGAGTACCTACATGAACCATCAAAAGAATGCCATTTTTGCCTCTGGTATGTACCAGGTGAAGGATTCCCTGACAGACAGGAGATGCTGTAGTGCAGAAAGCCAAAGTGTTACTGCCTCCTTGCTCGCAAAGATGTGCTAAGTCTAAAACAGCCAGTGGGAAAAACCTGGGTGAAGACCCTAAGAAGGGAACACCATTCTCACAATTAGGCTGGGAAAATCGTAGATTCAGAAGTCTTATAATGAAAGAAGCCTTCAGACTGCCTCCATGAAGGAATAGGGGACCAACAGTTTAGCTGCTTCTAATAACGCACTTGCTCTTCTGGATTGGATTAGATGGTTCCACTTTCCTGCTTTTGGAGAAAATGGTATGAGTACCTGCCAACACATTCTTTACATTCACACACAAATAATGACATGGATAGGATGAATATTGAATTTGGATTTGATAACTACTAGAAAATAATTGGCAATGCAAAAGAGACACCTTGGGCAATCGAAGCAGAATGGAAAGAAATTGGGAATGGCAGAAGTAGAATTTCCTCTTCCTCTGACCTCCTCCATCTTTGACCAGCAGGGTTTGAAAAATGATAAAGCAGACCAACAAAGCTAACCAGTACTTCCTCCTGAGAAACACAACTGATATCTAATCAAGCAAGAGGATAGAGCCTGTCTTTTTTTATAGAGGGAAGCTAAGCCACTTTTTTTCAGAATTTATCCGTTGATGTCAGGAAACAGAAAACATCATCCTTGATGATGGAAACAGGTACCTGCTTAGATGAAAGTGAATTCCAACATCATTGATAAGCTGAGTAAATTCGTATCAGGTTTACTTTTAGAAAAGAAAACATAATAAGACTGTGAACAAAATGTATTTAGACTGTATCATGTTTGAATCTCAGCAAATTACGAATAACAGACCTGACTTATATTTGGGAAAAGGAAGGCATTTAATACTCACTTTAGGGCAGAGGACGTACACACTTTCTTAGCATATGAGCAAAGATTGCTTACATATGCTTACATATGCTCAAATAATGGACATCCAGCTTCAGTTGTTATGGTGTAGTCTTCTAGAAAAAGGCAATCAATTGATAGAAGTGTCCACTACATGACAATACTTGAAGATTTGCAAGGGCAAGAACAAGGAAATTACTTTTTGTAGCCTAGGTGAGCAAGTATTTTTTATACTTCAATTGGTAAAAGTTTGGAAATAGCTGGAATCAGCCCAGTCTCATATGCTAATGAAAGTGTTGCTTAATACATATCTTTGGACTTGAATTTGAATCTTACAGAAATATTCCTATCCATCTAAATGATTCTTATAACAACAAATACTGGAAAAGGTAAATAAAATTTGCCTAACACGTTTCACTAGAAGTTTAACCCTTTTTCTCAGTCCCAGTATAACAACAGCTAATCATCATTGAGAACGACCAGAAGGCTGGAGATCCTCTCTTGTGAAGACAGGCTGAGAGAGTTGGGCTTGTTCAGCCTGAAGAAGGCTCCAGGGAGACCTTAGGGCAGCTTCCAGTGCCTAAAGGGGCCTACAAGAAACCTGGAGAGGGACATTTTATAAAGGCATGTAGTGACAGGACAAGGGGGAATGGCTTTAAACTGACAGAGGGGAGATTTAGACTAGAAATTAGGAAGAAATTCTTCTCTATGAGGGTGGTGAGACATTGGCACATTGGAACAGGTGCCCCGAGAAGCTGTGGCTGCCCCATCCCTGGCAGTGTTCAAGGCCAGGTTGGACAGGGCTTTGAGCAACTTGGTCTAGTGGAAGGTGTCCCTGCCCGTGGCAGGGGGTTGGAACTGGTTGATCTTTAAGGTCCCTTCCAACCCAAACTGTTCTGTGATTCTATGATCATACCAATAACCAAGCTAGAAGTGTGTATCTACCCACAAGCTTTTGAAAGAGGATATGCTTTAATCTGAAAAGATAATGAAAAAAGAAGGAATAAAAGACTAATTGTTAAAGCACTAAACCTGTCAAGAACTGACAGTTTCAGGGGATCTGACTGTTTTTTGGAAACATGTGGTTATTGCTCAGCAGGCCCTCAACTCCTCACCACTGGTTGCCTTTCCACTAATCTCTGTGCAAAGACTGACTAAATTGGCAAAAGCAAAGAAATTATTTTTAAAGTCAGTACTTGAAACCTTCACTAGGTTTCTATCTGAAGCTATGAAAGTAACACATAATAAGTAATATGAAAGAAAACAGTTTCAGTTTTCACCAACCGGATATTTCCACTAAGTTTTATAGATAACTATAAACCAAATTTAAAACAAAGGAAAAAAAAACCCCATATTTTTTCATTCAAGTGGCCAGTATTATCACTCCCCCCAAACCAAACCAAACCAAACCAAACCAAACCAAACCAAACCAAACCAAACCAAACCAAACCAAAACAAACCAAAACAAAACAAAACACTAGCATAAAACTGGCGTAAAGAATGGTAAGGTTTTATTGCCAAGAACATTCAGAGTACTTCTTCCAGTACTCTCTTCCTTTTTACTATATTGTGCATAAAAAATTCACCACAGATGTGACACTCAGTTGGACTGTAACTATGCACTCCTGAATACTTCTCCCAGACCATTCAGGAACAGCAAATAATACAGAGAATCAGAGAAGTGATGGAGAGGCAATGGTAATATACTACCTATCTGACTGACAAAGACCCATCTACACAGAACCACCAACTATTGTAAAGATTGTAAAGATATAAAAGAAGATATTGATGAACAATTCTTATAGCAGTTCCATCATTTTGATTAACTTACAAATTCACATAATTTGTGAGACTAGTATGAAAAAAGAAGTCTGAATGACCATGAAATTTCTGTATCACTGGATTTCAATATTTCAAAAAACAGTCAGATTCTGAAGAAAGCTTCAAAAACACAGGTTTTTGAACATTAGGTTTTACATTAGGTTTTACACATACATTTATAAACATATACATAGATCCTTTAAACATAATTAATTTTATATATAGTATATATAAAAAAGTTGCAAACATATATTAGTGTATAAGTTGTTGTTGATTTTACACACACATGGAGAACTTTAGGTTAATCATACTTTGAAATAAGAACATGGCCTTATGCTTAAAAAACACACATTCAAGAGAAAGATATTTCTAAGAGGCTACATATACACATATGAAATTCTGTATTTTTTGTTGTAAACATAGTTAAACTCCTGTATTGTGAACTTACCCACAGACTGGTGTACTTTCATCTGATCCAATTCTTTTTCAAGATTCAGTCTACAAAAGAGGAAATAAAAATCTAAACTACAGAACTATCTCACAGACACCACTAAAAACATTAAAAAATTTCAATCAAAATTAGTGAGGAAAAAGTTGTTAAGACCCAGGAATTGGTTCTAACTTGATGACACTTCGCACACTTGCTGGTTAAAATATATAAATCTGAATTTACAAAATTCAGGTATATTATTGGTTGGAACATACACTGAGAAGTTTCAGCGAGTCTTTTTTAGGTAAGGAAATGCCTGACATGAAAAGGAAACCAGTAGGAGGTGGAATCCTGTTGAGAGGGGAATAAGTATTCAGTCTCGGGGGAAACTACCAGCCAACCTTATGCAGATATATCTTACCATTCTTCTTTTTTCAGCGAGTATTAGAGAAACTTACTAAGAAAACCTCTCCTCCCCTTTTCCAGCCCTGATCTACTACTATATTACCACTACAGTTCATTCTGTAATATCAATCAGCAAAGGTCTGTACACCAAAATACCTGAATTACTGTTTTTCATTTTATTAAAATTACATACAAATAAAAGCTGCCAGGGTATCAGTGCTAGAGATTCAAAGTCAAACTGGGAAACGCTAGAATTAAAGACATTAATTTAAATGGTTCATTTATGTTCTCTGACAATCTTTAATTATATAGTTGCATTCTATTTTAGAAATAAGATCCCCACCTATTTCAGCCTAGGATCCTACAGAACAGAGGACAGTCATTTAATATGCAGATTTTGCTTAAAATATAACCTCACATTCTATAAAAATACACATTATTCTAGCTCTATTCTGAAGGTTGTATTGCTAATTTCCTCGCAGTTATTTCTGCTGTACTCTAAATAGCAGCACCTAACTGCTTCACAGGAAATTTATGTTTTACAAATTCCCTCCGAGCTAAAGTACAAGTAATATCTGCTAACTTAAGAAAGTGTTTAAAAAAAAAGTCTTTCAGTGTACACAGTATTTTAAAACACATTATATGTTTAATGTGTCTCTGACTCAGCTGTAACACATGAACTACAAAGAAAATGAGAAACATGGAAAGTTAAAGTAACTTGCTTTGCATGACACATAAGACTCTAGCTATTTTCAGGATCACTCAGCTGCCTTCACAGATTGACTTTCTTTGCAATTCTTTCATTCTCCATGCTCAGTCATCACCAATTTCTGCAACACAGCCTACACTGGCCATTACCCCCACACTGTCTTAACTCCTCATAGCATGTTCACTTTTTCCACCAAAACCAGCAAAATGCTTCCTTGAAAAAAACATTCTCTGTTTATGTAATTATGCTTCCTGTTGAACCTCTATCTTCTGAATATGTTATTTTTTAACTTCAAAAACATTTGAATAATCATACTGCCTTCCTACACACAAAGTGACAAGCATACAATGATAATTGTACAAGATTTTGAACAGGGTTAACCTTTACATAAAGAGTTTTTTAGGGTGATGAAGGACATGCAGAAGTAAATAAATGATATGAAATAGGTAAAGGGGTAGGTTTATAGTCTGAATACCTGAAGCACTTCCAAATACATTGTCTGTGAAATGGTCTCCAACTGAAGTTACAATATATCTAAGCTGGAAATATTTCAGGCAAGCCTAACAAGAAATTGTAATGTGTAATACAAGATCCAACCCATACAAGTCAACGACTGGCTTACATGAATGCTAGAAAGGCCCCACTGGGTTAGACCCATGCTGGGTCCATGTATCACCAGCGCTCTGTCTCCAGCAGAGGCAAAAGCAGATGCTACTCAGGACAGAGGGCAAGCCCAACAGTTGCCACAGTCTGATCTCAACTTCCCATCCTGAAAGTGGCACGTAAGCACTACTCCTTGTTTCCTCTGCTTTAACTGGTTCCCTGTTGCTAAAATGACATTTCCTCCAACCCCACAGGAATGGAATTTCTTTAGAACCTTTCATGTGGAGGCTTGTAAAAGGCAATTTGGAAAATACAGATCAGATTACTGTTACCACTTAGTTACTGTCACCCTTCTGCAATTTCATCAGGCTAATGAAGCAGGATTTCCCTTTACAGGAGCATTACTGATGCTTTCCCAACAAAACTGTGTTGATCCATGCTCAGTGCGTTTAGTTTTTTGCGTGTTTTCTTTTTCTTTTTTTTTTCTCTTTCACTCTCTCTCCCCCTTTTTCCTAATGACAAACTTCTCAAGCATGGGAAGATATTAACAAATAACTTATCTACTTGACCTCATTAACTGCTGTACAGTTATTTCAAACAGATCTAACATCTTTGATCTATCTGCTATAAAGAGTAAATGAGTTGTTGGCATCTTCTTAACCATCTTCACCATGATGCAAAGATTGATGCAAACATTCACTGAGCTGTTCTTGTAAACCTGGTGTATCTTTTTGCACTGTTATCATTCAGCAAAACTACAAATTTCCTAACTAGCTTCCTTTTCACTTAACTTAAGGAAAAATTGACTATCACAGCTAAAGCTTCTTTGAAAAACACTCTCCAGGGGCTTTTTTTAGCCTTCTCTTTCCACTTGCATTTGTCCTGCCATTGTTTATTGGCCTACCTGTTTGCATCAATGCAAGTTTACGTTCAACGCTGACCTTTTCTCTGTGAGGGCCACAAAACCAAATTCCCCATTGAGTCCTCACAAAGAGCTTTTTAAGAGCATTTTGGGGTGGGGACTAGTTTTTTGGTTGGGTTTTTTTTTTTTTTCTTTTTTTTTTTTTTTGTAAGGGGTGTGTGTTGTTTTGTTTTGGGGTTTTTTTTTTATTTCCTTTCTTAAATGGCAGCACATATTTCAGCAGGGTTTCAGCTACAATACCTTTCTTATCAGTCTCCAACTGTTCACAGGCTTTCTGTAATGCTTGTTCTAATGTTTGTTCTAGTGTCTAGTCTTCTAGTGTTGGCAGTTTTTTTAGTTGCTTCATTTTTAAGTGTTTCCCTTTCTGGAAAGTGAATATTCCAGTTCAATTGATTTGGTCCACTCTCTTCCGCTACTATGTAAATCTAATTAAAAGAAAAAACAACAACCAAACCACAAACATCACATGAACCTATCTTCACAAAGGATGAGACCTGGGGAAATACAGCCCTCACTTCTTTTGAGGAAAGGTACAAACGAATTCATCCTGGAAATCATGTCTAGCCACCTAATGGAGGAGAAGATGATTGGAAACAGCTAGCATGGATTTACCAAGGACAAATCTTGCTTTGCCAACCTGTTTCCCTCTGTAAGGAGATGAATGGCTGTAAGAATAAATGGAGAACAGCCAGTGGTGTATACCTTGAATTTGGCAAAGCATTTGAGATGGTCTCCAATTGCCAAATAGTTAAGACCTGAACTGAAAAGTAGGTAAGGTGGCTGGAAAATTGGCTGGACTGCTAAGGCTCAAAGGGTCATGATCTGTACTGTGGAGCCACCTGGCAGCTAGCAATTAAAAGCATCTCTCATGGATCCATATGACAACCAGTACAGTTTAACATATTTAACAACCTCAAAGACAGGTTAGAGTGCCTCTCGGCAGGTTTACAGAGGGGAGCAACTGACATGCTCAATAGAGGGCTGGACCACTGTTCAGAGAGACCTCACAGGCTGAAAAGATGGGCCGACATGAACTTCATGAAATTCACCAAAGGCAAAACCATGCCAGAGTAACCCCTCTCAACAGGACATTCTAGACCAACTGGCTAGAGAGCAGCTTTGCAGAAAAAGTAGAAAAAGTTGCTCCTTAAGAGCAACAAGTCGAAATTAAGGTAGCGACATGCCTTTGTGGCAAAGGCTAACATACTAACTGTGCAGGCATGAGTATAGTCAGTTGGTTTACAAAATTGATTCTATTCAGCACTTCTGCATGTGTGGCTGTGTCTTGTTTCAGGCACCTTCAAGAAAGACACAGGCTGACTAGATTAAGTCTAGTAAAGGGGTACCAAGATGGGCACATGATTTATGATGACAGGATGAAAGATCTGGGTTTATTCAGCCCCATGAGAAGGGAAGGTTTTATTGTTGTCTACCTAACGCAAGGGTGTCACAAAAGAGTGACTTTTCCAGAGGAGTGCAGTGGGTGGTAGGAGAGCCAATGGAGACAAGTCAGAATACATTCACCTAGATATAATAAGTTGCTCATTAGGCTGGTCAGACCCTGGAACAGTTGCCCAGAAAGGTTCTGAAATATCTGTCCTTGGTCTCCCATCTCCACCATTCTTTGTCAAAACTTGAAAGATCCTAATAAAGCTTCCTACACTGCCATTGCTTTAAGCAGCAGGATAAGATAAGATAAGCAGGTTGGATAAGACAGCTTCCAGAGGTTCCTGCCAAGCTGCACAGTTCAGTGCTTCTCATCATACTGAGGTAAACATTATGGCGAGGCTTCCTCTCTAACGCTTTCTGAACTAAGTTCTGTATGCCACTCAAATTCCAGAACAGTATTTTTCCATTTGGTTTCTAAGACTGATTGTTCTAGAAAGGGAATTTATTCCACACAAAATTTGTATCTCTACATCTTTTCTTGGCAAGATAAAGATGCAGGCTTTATGTGGATAGTTAAAACCTTCCATGATAACAGCTCTCTCACCAGGTAATCCTACTCTGTCATTGCTGCAAAGCTAGTACCCAGGCACCACTGTACCCTAAAGAGTACCCTCCTTCCTCCAGGTCATTGAGACACCTAGTGTGTCAGGATTGTCATCTGATGCCATGCAGTCTAGCTCCACATCTAAGTTTTTTGGCTTCTAACACAGAAGTACTCGCAAGATTTTTCCTCATTCTGTTGCTTAATATGCCAGTCAACCACTATTGGCAATATTTTAAAACAGCTTTCCTCATCCTTTGTAACCTGCCACTTCCAAAACACCCACCTCCTCTTATCCTTAAGAAGAGTCCCTTTAGTGCAGGAGCATTCTTGGTGCAAGAGGACATTGTCACATCAGCTGAACAGCAGGTCTTACCTCATTCATGGTCTTATCTAAGAGACTAAATTCTTCCTGACAAACAGGATGTTAAAGGAACTTTTACCAAAATTTATGTTCTGTGCAGCAGCACATATAAAACACGTCTTATATGTAGGTAATCATACATGTCACACTAAAGCAAACTCATAAATTGCTTTCCACTAAGGGGACTGCTACCTGCATCCTCAGCTTAAATATTTTTCAATCTGGGGAAGTTTACACACGTATTGCCTCCCTTTTTAACCAATTACTCTCATCCTGTCCTATCCTAATTAGTTAGATGGTTAGTTTCTAGGTTTCTTTCATTTCTTCTAATCTTGGAAGCCTGACAATCTTTGGTTCACAAAGTTATTAAGTTCTGAATGCACAGATTGGGCCACTCAAGGCCATCATGGTTAACATTGAGCAAACCTTTAAATATTTAACTCATTTGGGAACAGATTCTACACTGATTTCTGTTTGTGCTTTTATTTCTGAAAACCAAATGTAATACAACAAAACCCCCAAACTTTATTTTCTACAGAATTTTATGGCAAATACAGTGCTAAGAGAGAAAAATAAAAACATAATTTTTATGTTCTTGATATATATGACATTCATTGCATAAAATCAGAAGATGAAAAAGGAATGTAGAAGTAATTGTGGCTTTTTATCAAGACTATATGCAATCAAATATTTTTTTACTATCACTGATACGTATTTTTACATTTCAAGGCAAAAAAAAGAGCAAAAATTGCAATGTGAACTACATGCTGAAGCAAGTAGCTCTTCTTTCTTTTCTCTTTGTTTCCATCTCAAATGTAAAATGTGCTCTGACACATTTAATATTTTTGAAATGCTACTCTAGCTAGAACTTGTAAATAAAAAAACCCACCTATACATATATTTATATATAAGTATAAAAAATATGCATCTAGTTCAGTACTCTAAAAGTCACCATGAAAGTACTGTAGCCTGCATATTTTGTTACACGAGTGCAGCTCGACAAGAAGGAGGAAAGATTGTAATGTGGTCTTCTTGAAGAATGTAGTTCTTTGCAGAGACTGTGCGATGGGTACTTTCTCCAAGAACAAGTGAACACGATCAGTTGGAAGAAGCATCAAAGAAGTGTCAAGTAATAACTATCTATGGAGCAAGAAGGGACTCCAAGGAATTCTAGGTAACTGAAGAAATCACAGAAAACTGCTGAAGTATGATGCAACAGTGAAAGAAATCACTCAACGACTCACACAACATACTGGCAAAAAGCAAAGGTGGGGGAAGACACTTGCGTTCCAGCCTTTCATTTACACCATTATCTCCCTCAGTGTCAAGTAACATAGAGGTGCCAGCCTAATAGGTAAGAACTGATTTATCGTTATGAAACACTACCTCCCTCTCAAAAGTATTTCAAGTGGGTCTGAGGATAAACATCTGTGTGTGTTTTTTGCCCCAAAGTGGGATTGCCTTTAAGAGACTACATCTGCCCCACCACTCATAAAAGGTCCATGTTCAACTCTTTTACAAACAGGTTAGGTACTTGAAGAGAACTATGATCCAGTTGCACAGATTCCAGTGGCATGAGATGCCTCCTTCACTTAGGGTGAAAGAAAGATTGCCTGTGCAATCCTTCAACTTAAAGCATCAAAAATAAGCTCTGTGTGTGGTAATGCAGAATACTAACCTACTGGAACTAGATAGTCAGAACAGCAATGTCAAAGTTCAGATACTGTGGAGAGTTTCCAACACTGTTTTAGTAGATGAAGCTAATATTTGCTCTAATTATCTGAAGAATACACTCACTGGATTTACTGCCTTGGTTTTTGCATCATTCAGTTTCAACAAACCAAAAGATGGAACAAAGAAATGTGCCAGATTTTGATCCTAACTGAAAGAGGATTTCTCTGTGCATTGAAAAACTTGTGTTTGATTTAGCAATTGCTGAGCAAAGGGCATAGCGTTTATGTCATCTGAAAGAATCCAAGACATAAACTGGAACTGAGAGATAGAATCTTCTAAGCATTTTCTATAACGGAAAGGTAGTTTCTGTGTAAAGTGTTTCTAGCTGACAGTAGTCTTGAGGCATGGATATTGAAAATAAGTCTTTGAACATTAGTACTTCCTCTATCTTTTGACAGTAGAAATGCTGGGAGTTGAAGATATTTCAAGAGTAGGCAATTTTAAAGATTATTTTAGATGTCTTATGCTAATCTCCACTTAACTGTGTTTCCAGGAAATTTTTTTAGGACTGCTCCACAAATTTCACATTTTAGAATAATGTACAACTACAAGCTTGATTTAAAAAGAAAAGAAAAAAAACAACATGTTTTAAACTTTTTCTATATATTTTCTATCTATCTATCTATCTATTTATTTTTTCTCCTGATAAATCCAGTAGTTACTAAACAAACTGAAAGAAATTGTAAGTTTACATTGCAGATTAGGTTAATTATCTTTCCGATTTCAGATTATAATACTGAGTGCACAAGTATTTGAACATAACTCTTTTCCCAGTAGGGAAATTTAGCAATGAGTGTATTTAGGAACTGCAGAAGAACAAACCTACAAAAATATCGAAATAGTCAAGTGTCTGTTTGTAAAGCAGTAACATAGAACATGGAGGATGCTTTCAGTTTATCCTTTCACACATCTCTTAACAATATATCAGTTGACAAGCAGGGTGTTTTCTAGTTCTCTTTTTCATACTATGTATGGTTTTGCTTGAGGACGCAAATAAAATATATAGCATATGAAATTTAGAAACAGTCATTTTTCAAGGAAAAATTATTTTCTGCATTTTTAAAATTGAAATTTTTAAATTCTGTGGTTCTGTTTAAGTTCGTGTACTATTTCAGTCAGCGTCTCATAAACACAATCTCACTATTATGTCTATTACACAGTTAAACTTCAACATGCTAAGCATTTTACAAGAAACAGATTTTAAACTCCATTTGTACAGGGAAGAGCTAGAAACTGAAGTTCATTTAGAGATTATACCCCTGTAGAAAAGGAGGAATATGATGTGTGCAGGTACTGAAGTGCTGCTAAGCAAACCATATGAAACATTAAGAAAAGAAAAAAACAAACCAGTGTGGAATGAATAAGGAGAAACTATGCAGGTTAAAGGCTGATGAACCAGTAGGAAAAAAAAAAAAAAAAAAAAAAAAGAGAGAAAGAAGAGGCCTATGGAAAAACCTAACTTAAGCAACAGAAGTTATTAAAGTTTTAAGCTGAATAAATACAGCAATGCAGAACTCAAAAGGAAGTCTATGGTAATCATAACAGGAAAACAAAACTTTTCTTTAAAAAAAAAGCTTTGCTCTGTAGACATGAAGAAGATAGATAGACCTTTGAACCATAATTCAAGAATGAACGAGGGATTTGACTGCAATGGAAATATTCAGATCAAGAGGAAAGACAAACAAACCTGAGTGTGGTATAAACTGATCACTTCCAGCTCATGATAAATTCACGTCTTTGAGCCTTTTCTCTTCGAGCCTTTTCTCCTGACAAAGTCAAAGGCTATTGCTGCATTTTACAGTCTTTGTCACATTCATGCTGTGTATTCATTCTACTATTTAATTCAACTTCTTAAAAGGGAAGTTCCTAGGATATAATTTAAAACAATAGAGAGCCACCAGACAGAACTTTATGCAAATGTTTATAAAATTCTGTGAAATATTCTGACAAGTTACACAGTCTTTTATATTGATACGTGGAGTAGGTGAAACCTTACAGGATGTTGAAACTCCAGAATTCTGTACATAAGCTCTTAACCATTAATAAATTGATGAAAATAAAAATAGAAATAAAACCTAACTAAATTTTAATGTGTTTTAAAAGCATAAAAAAACCTATTCAGAATTTTCTCTGAAAATTTGCATAAAACATCTTCTAGCTGTATACAAGAATAACCTTAGGCAAAGAAGATTCATTATTAGCAATACCTATCAGCAACCTGGATGAAAAGAAAAAAAGTAACCACTCAGTTAAACTTATTAAGTATTAAGTTTCATTAAACTCAAAGTCTAAACTCATATCTGCAATGGTAATGCTAACACAGTGAGCCACTTTAAAAGCTTGCAATGTTGAAACTCCAACTAGCATATGGCCAGTATCCAGATGCATTCTTTACACAAGTTTGCTTCAATCAATTTGGTTTGGGTTTTTTTAAGCCAAAAAGGTATAAAATATTTTCAAAACATGGCAAACAACTCTTTTCTGATGGCACTGGGAAAGTCTTTTCAGTTGTGCTTAGTTTATAGTAAAGGTTTCTAGAGTTATAAAGACGACTGTGTAACTGGAAAATGTACCCTGAATGCTTACAGTAACACCCTACCAAATTTGCTGCTAATAAAGGTTACAGGTCTATGAGTGACTTACATGATTGCTATTTCCAATTTTTAGACGAATACACTAATCCCGCATCTATTAAATAAACTGAAAATCTTATTTAAAATACATATTCAGCTCTCACACACACCTTTCAGCTCAGGACCGTTTCTTAAAAAGGGAAGAAAAAAGACTGGCTTTGCAATGTGCTTGAAAGAGTAATAAAACTAGTGAACTGAAAAACCTCCAGAATTTATTACTTCTTCCAGAGAAAAATGCCTTGCTCTTTTTTATACTCAAATGTATTTTTTAGCAGCTTTGCTAAGTTCAAATGACAGCCCTTCAGATGGGAGAAAAGTGACTTAAAGCCATACAAAGCCTAGAAACTGGTGTATTGCTTTCAACCTTCATGTAGACCTGAAACTGCCTCATGGCCTTGAGCCTTCTGCACAGAGAGGTTATGCTGATTCTAAGTACATCTGGTAAAATTTTACTCTATTTCTTTAGTAACACTTTCTCAACAATAAACATTTTCTTATCTGGTTCCAAAACAAGTCGAAAACCAAGAGACCTGCTGACAGTATTACCGGCTCCCAGATACATTTCAAGTTTACTCTGCTGACAAGAAACAGTCCAGGACAGCAGCAGTTTTAGGTATTCTAGATTACACAGGCAGAGTATAACTTCCAACTCTTTCCCAGCTAAGCAGAAGCCACTGAGCCTTTGAATTAACAGAAATCAGCACCCTAAATTAGCAGGAATCTACTGGCACTTCCTAGAATACTGTCAGTAAACTCCAGTATGGCAGGTCAGAATCAGAATTATGTCTTTGTTTACACATTCCAAGAACAAGGTTTGTTTACTATCAATAACTTCATGAAAGTCATTCTTGCTTGTAACATATATATATATAAAAGGCACCAACAGGAGCAGGAAAGCATGCAACATCCTGTTTTATGTACCAATGCTTCATATCTATCCTCCAACTACAATTGCCACAGTCTCACTCACCAGTATTAAACCAAGGATAGTAAGAAATCAAGAGAGATCAAATCTATACAGCCTATAATTTATGCTGGTATTGCATACATTTTTTAAGGTACTGACATTGACCCACAATTATAGTATCTGCTCTTTCCAGTATCATACAATGTTCTGAGTGCTATTTTATAGCAATATAATAATTTTGATTACTTCTCCATTATTTAGTTATTTTTGTAATACTCACCCATTTGGAATATAGGAAGAGGTAGCATAATAAAAACTGTGCTATAGAATCAGTTTTGCCAAAGGAATTACTTCTAATTTCTTTTAGATTATAGCTAGGCATCAGCAAGAAATTCTCTGTAACAGTTGCTTACTTATCAAGTTACTAGAATAGGCAAAATGCTCATACCATCTGCATAGAAGCAGGGCTTCTGCAAAATATACCTTCTTGCTAGAACAAAATTTCCTAGTACTCATCATTTTCAATTGTCAGCAAATCTAAAGATACCATCAGGAGACCTCACGCAGCTCCAAATCTAAGGTACATATACACGTGTGCTCTTGGGTCTCAATGCATTAAAGAAAAGGTAATTTAGAAAGATAGTCTGAACTATAGCATAAACTTTCTCTCTGCACTTATCAGTTCAAATGACTTCTTTCTTCGAGAGTTGCCGACCCTAGGCTAACCCATTGCCAGAGGACCCTAGTTAGTCCTCTAGCAAACCACTGCCTCCTGGGTAATACACATCCCGTAAATCAGCCATTGCTCATCCGCAGCTTCCAGCATCCATAGGTAGGGTCAGCAGGAGACTCTTACACTCCTCTGCATACAGATAAAAGGAATTAAGAGAGCAGACTCATGGCAGTCTAAAATAAACATACAAACAAACAGTAAGACTTTTTTTTTCTTTTTTCCATTTGTCCCGGGAATTTTATCTGGAAAATAAAACCAAGCAGAGAATCTCATTTCTAATAGAGCTGAATACTTAAGAAGAAATAACCCACTGTGGAAACCGACTCCATCCCAAGGATTACATATTGTAAGACTGCAGCAGGATGACTCTTTGGAGAAATAAACAGAACCAACCACAATCTCCAAATACATACTGTTGCTGGTGTGGACAGATATCAGGGGGCTAGTCCAGGAGCTGCTGCAGTCAGGGAAGCCTTCCTGAGCCCAAGAGGTTAACTATTGCCTTTTCAAATGTTTTCCTCCAAAGTCATGGAAGATTATTAAAGACCAGAAAGCCAAATTAAGAAGAAAATCAGACAGAAAAAGACTGCTAAACAAGCTTTGCATGCTTTTTATCAGGGTCCTTAAAAAGGGACGGTAGTGTTGCTTATTACAGTAACCGAAGTAAGTTATGCCAAATAATTTTTTCTTATCCAAAGCTTAAGCCAAATAGCCAAATCCTTCCAAGGAAAACAGGATAGCAGAAGTTGTTTTTTCTTCCCCTCAGAAAAGAAAGGAGCTTTAGGAGAAAGACAACAGGTCAGAAAGATAGATCTTATAGAAAGATCTTCTAGGTAAGCAAAACTGAACTGTACTTTCTGTTCACAAGTCTTCAAAATGGTAAAAATACTACCATGTAAAACTACAGTGTACACGCACAATATGCATACTTTTGTAAAAAGGCCATGAAGAAAATATACGAAGAGGCTGCCATAAATCAGGATGGAGAGTCTGATGTGTCATAATACAAACCCTGATTTTCATTTTCTATTATTCAAAAATTGTTTAGAGTCATGAGAACCAAGTTAGGCAGAAACTTTATCCAACTTTTACAGGTGAAATACTACTCTGACAGAAATTTTTCACTTTTTGCCTATAGCATTATGATTCAAGAACATTTGCCTGCAGTAAGGGCAAAATAAGCTCTTTTCATGGGTCTGTATATTTATGTGTCAACTGACAGCCTTGGGAGGCAAGAGTAAACCTGGGAGCAGGTGTTTGATCTAGACTGTGCAAGAGAGCAAAAACCATTACACATGTCTGGGGATAATGCTGCCAAAGGAAGAGTAAAGCAAGAAGTACTAGCACTACTTACATTTTGTGAACATTCAAACTATTCAGAATGATTTACTTGAATTCCTTTACAGGAAGAAAGCTATAAACTTACACTTTACACAAAGAAGCTTGTAGTCTTAATTAACCAAGGAAAGGAATATTTGACTACACAGAGCCACTGAGCTATCTATCTTACTTTGTACATTCACTTCCCAAAAATATGTCTTTATCATTCCTGTTTCCCAATTCAGTCACTTACAGGATGGATGAAAATTGCAAGAAGCGGTATCTCTTGGTGCTAAGTAAAGTCTCTCTGATTTACAACCCACATTCAGGAGCAAAAAAGGATAAAAGCAACTCCCCCACGTAAAAAAAAAAAAAAGTGAACAGTGTCATAGTTGTCAAGAATGATTTTTGAGATATATTTCAAATTAATAGTCACTCAAAACCCAAGGATGTGCTGGTGACTGGTGACTAAAATAGTTCCAACATGCAGCATAACCTGTAGCTTGCAAAAGGATGGTAGAAACCCTTGCCTAAAATTTTACCTACCATTTAGTGATCTTTTACTTGTTTACTACAGCACAAAACCAAGTTGATTGTCCAAAGGTGTTAAAAAGAAAAAAATACATTGTGTGAACGATGCTTATTTTTTTAATTTGAATTTTCCCATTCCTTTATAACAAGACCATAAACAGTGTTTATGTGTAGTTAGTTCAGAAAGGATTCGGGGTACCAGTGTAACCAACATAACTCAGAGCAGCACACAGGGTGAGGACATCAGTGCAGATACTTATCACATCAGTGCTTTTAACCTTATATAAACAAACCTCAGGTGACCAACACATCAAAGTCTCCATTACCGACATTATATGGAAAGGAGCAACACGTCTGATTTCCAAAAGCACTGCAAGCTCCCAAGTTTGTCTGTTAGTTAGGATAAGGGAAATTACAAGATCTGGTGGACACAAGTAAGAAGAGGTCTAGAGACAAGCTTCACAATTAAAGACCATTAATCCTACTACCCCTGACAGAACACTCACTGGAAAACAACAATATATTTGTTTCAGTTAGCTGACAGTACCTTGTGAAAATGTAAATAGATGCTTGCTAGAAAAGAGAAAATAATTCTCTTCACTAAAGGGGCCATGTAAGTTAATTATGCAAAAGCCTGTACATGACTTCATTGGCATGTAGATCTCTGACTTCGGTTCTTTAAAAACATCTTCTAAAAACATCTTCTAAAAACTGCACCCTGTAGTACAACCAATGCTGCTGTTTTCTGACATTTTAAATAATTTGTAGTAATTTTAGCCAACAACTGCACTGTTTCAAGTTCTCACATTTGAGCAGGGCTATCATTTCCACTGAGCACTGTTCAGTCTAGTCAGTGCGAATGTACCCTCTAAAACCAGCAGCAGAATCTAGGCTCTATCTAATAATTTCCAGTAGAAGAGAAGGTGGAATTTTAGCTTTAGCAATCTTTTTATCCATCCAAAACCTAAAGAAATACATATACAAAATTATTTTAATTATATTTGGCTTTGCAGTATTAGAATTAGTAATTCTAAAATAGAATTACTGATTTTAGTAAAAAGTAAACCAGAGCCCTGAGCTATTAAAGTATTTTGCAGTAAGAAGCCTGCTATGTCCCAGCAATCCTAAAACTGAAGAACAAAAAAATTACTTTACAGAGATAGGACACGGGTCACAAAGGTATACTCCTTAGGTGACATTTTTTAACATTGATGTAGCATGAATGCACTTTTATGCAAATTAATTAATTTTAATTACACGATGTACCTATTAAGTGGACCAAAGGAAAAAAATACTGTGCTACTTGGACACTGCTCAGAATGATGGAGGTTTAAAGTCTCTGATGACCAGATACCAGATATTTCTGGTTTAGCCAAAGAGACTGTCAAAGTGATCAAAACTGCAATTTTTCAGCAGGTTCTATAGGAAAAAAAAAAAAAAACCCAACAGAAAAAACCCCCACACACATTCAAGAGGCAGAGGAACTAATAAAGCCTACATTTATATTTCTTACTTCCACCATTCCATAACAGTAAACTTAGCTTTCTTCCACCACACTTTTGCTAGAAAAGGCAAGAGACATCACATGCTATTGCTGTTCCCACGTTAGGCTCATGCAAACTGACTGGTTAGATACCACTGCACAGGGCACAGAACAAAGAATAAGGAAAACAGAAATCATGAGGTCTTGTTTTCCTAAAAGTGCAAAATTAATAAGAACCCTTTATTAAATAGCTTCCATAGCAAAGTAAGAATGCTACTGAGCTTGCAGTGATTCTACATGCTTCAGAGATCCAGATCACATTTCCTACACAGAGGACGCACACAACTACCAGGCACTCAGAGGAAAGAATGACTACCAGAAGCTGCATATGATCATACCGTACCTATGTCATAATGTCTTATGGCAAAGAACATACCGACTCAAATCATTCAGTGAATCAATTCAGGTATCAATTACAAGATCTCCTACAGAGTAATCCAGAATGAAAAAATGCAAAATTGTAAAGCTTCCACAACAGCTTATATACAGTCAACTATACCTTTCCAAAGTCTGTACATAAAGACCAAAGGGACAGGGTATCCCATACAGTAGGAAATTCTAATTTAATATGGAAATGCCAAACTAGTTTGAATTTGCTAGCTTGCAATCAAGTAGCAGTTCAATTGGGCATGCTACATACTAATTTACCCTGAATTTCAGCAAAATCCAAATAGTATAGATACACAGATGAATCTAACTGATGTGGGAAGAATATGTTGAAGGACATATCTGCCAATACAATTCCACAGAAAGACAACATTTAGTACTTAATGGTCAATATTAAAAATAATCTATCTAAAAACCTCAGAACTATACTACATTTATATATATATATCTCTGTGCATATTTGCATATATTTGTGTCTATAAAAATGTATCTATCAATCTCTCTGTAAAATGATATGCCTATTTTAATTGAAGATATTCCAGGTCTATGTGGCTGCAAGATGCTGAATCTGAAAGCTCTGGTTTGCACAGCTGAATAAAAGAAATTTCAATTTTTTCTACATAACTAGATCTTTCCCTTGCAAGTTTTCAGCAGTTTGATGCAGCTTAAATAAAAATTGCATTATCCAAGCATGGTCTTAGCTGTTAACTACTGTTTCAATACTCCTGTTCTTCTGCTTGCTTAAGGGGAAGAAAAAGTGATCAATCTGTATGTTTTTCTTTACACAGAACTTGAACATTAATACAATGCCCGCTTCTGTAGGCTGCAATAACATGATACTTGACAGGAAATGACTGCAACATACGTACTGCATACTTCACAGAGAAAATGACCCACGTAAGAAGACCAAAATGGGAGATCCTAGCAGAGCTGTGGAATTGTTTTCACTTGGCCGACAGCATTAATAAATAGTTCAAAGAATACTTAAAGAATTTATTTCAACTACCTCTTTTTGTTTCTGCTTTTAACCCTTCAATTTTGGCATGAGTTTAGCTGGTAGCTGCTATAGGATTTCTTAACATAATGAGTTATGAGGGCTTAGAAGTTAGACTGTTTCCCTAGGTACCAGTTCAGATCTCAAAATGAACTTAAATTTTGGAGCTTGTTTGTTTTATTTTGTTTTAATAATAGTGAATTTTCAAAAGGAGATTTTATAACTCAAAATTAAAAATGCAGCTTTCGATGCAGATCATATACACGGTGGAAAATAATCTAATATTCTTTATGAAAGAGTAAATAGTGGCGGAGGAAGCTTAATAAAGAACTCAGGTAAAACTGTTATTAAAAACAATTTCTGTAAAGTTAGAGAAGAATAATTCCATAATGCACTTAGTATAAAGACAAATAATATTAGTGGAGGGGTGGGGGGGGGGAATCCTTTTCCTTCCAGAAGAATGTTGGGAAATTCAAGAGAAATATACAAAAAAAGCATTGAGCACATACTGAATAATCACAATTTATTGATTATTATATTTTACTAATCTAGTATGGGATTGTTAAAATATAGAGGTACTTTCTTTTATATGCACAAACAGCTCAAATTTATACATCATTAATTGTGGAGAGAATGCAGCCCATGGCTCTGAAACATATTTCATTATTAATTGCAAAGTAATACAACATGCACATGCTATTCTTTACTAACCAAAAAGTAAAAATATGGTAGCAACAATGCTACGCATTCTGCATCAACATTCTCCAAGAAATACTGACATTTGGCATTCTGAAATTCATTAATACAGAAAACTTCATCTATTTCAAAAAACAGGTGATTGAATATAAGGCTTAAACACTGTATTTGTTTGTGTTAGTGTCCAGCTTCAAAAGTGCATAGGTTTAATAGTTTACATGAAAGTAAAGAAATCCCTGCCTGTGATAAGAAACTCATTGCAAGAAAAGACCTGACAGAAAGTAGTGGCTGACATAAAATCTCTCCACCAAATTCCACAGAATTTGGAATTGGGTGCCACCAGAACAGTGACTTCTGAAGTAACTTCAGTTTCTTCTGACTTAAAACCAGATTGCATAACTTAGAAACTAATTGCTTACAGTGTGCTATTGGTAATGACTGCATTTTGGAGCCTAGGACATGCATCCATGAGCTCTCCTTTGTTTTACCATATATTTTATTTATTATCCATCTATTTTGACAGCAATGTATGTGCAAGTTAAAGATATTTTACACCATTGTTCTACCCCTGGAAAGAAGGGAGGGAGTTAAAACTGACTTCAACCAATATATAATTCTATACAGACACTCTTCTTCAAGCAATGTTGCTTTGGATTTGGCTTATACATGTTCTATATCAACTTAAGCTAACAATCAGTGAGGTCTATGAAAATAAGTGCATCCACAAAAACAATGGGCTAACCTGATTTTCTTATGCTGCATGTAAAATCACACATATAAATAATTGGTACAGCTCTGTAGATCACATCCTTTGTCCGCAGAGCATAAGAAAGAATATATGCAATATAAAGAAGCCCTATCTAGCTAGGGCTAAATCTGGAAAGTACACTAAATTTAGTATTGACTTTCTAAACAAAATGAGCTCAGATCTTGAAATGTTGACTTCTTCAACAATTTAAAGACACGTGTTACAAGAGACAGACACTGAAGACAGATATAAAAAGGAGTTATTTATTCATTCCTTCCTTACTTCAACTAACAATAAGTCTCATTGCTCATAAGGAGTAAAAAGCACCTAAACACACCAAGGAGTTCACCTTAATGATCAAAGTGGTGCACTGGCTTCTTCCTAAGTACCATGCAGAATTTTAAGAACTCACTTTCACTTAATCTGTATTTTGAAGAGTTCAACTGTTCCCTCATGCCACTTCACCATAATCTAGTCAAGGCTGCTGATCCACAATGAACGAAGCGTAAGAGTGTCCCTCATAAATGTAACTGCACCAGAGTTCTAGAAAAACAGTCCAACTGTACCAACCTTCAGGCAAAACACACAAGCAATCTTTCTTTCATGGCTTTGTGTGAAAAGAAGGCTTATGTTATTGCTCCTAAGTTACTGTTGCCTGTGGTGCATGCGTCGACTAGTGATAGAAGGAGGACTGTAATTGCAATTAAATGCATGGCAATAAAGTGCTCTTTCCTACATAAGAATAAACAGAAGTAGTACATGTGAAAATTCGTTGTGATAGTTTCAAAACAACGAAGATGTGACAATGAAGTGACAAGAACCGGCACACAATTGTAACAGGCAGATATAAGCATACTCCTTGCAACACAGCTCCTGGCAATATTGAATGTAATACATTCAAGCAGCTTATGGGCAACACAAGGACCTACATACTGCAAAACAATTTACTGCTGTTGAAATTCTGTGATAGCAGTCTTCATGGTATCTCCACAAAATCGGTTTACATTGTGATCTATTGGGAAAACACATTTTCTTTAATGCTGACAAAAACCAAAGTCTGAATAAAAGTTTCTATGATGTCTTGATTCTTAAATGAAAAAAAAAAAAAAAAATCAACTTGACTTACAGAAAGTGTTAAATCGCAGCAAAGGGCTAATTATACCATACTAACTTCCTTTTGTCTAGTATAAAAGAACATTTTCTTACTTTGCCTGGCTGAGTGTAATAGCCTATGAATTATGAGATCAAAGCAGCAAACTGTATGTTTTCTAAAGTAAGAGTTTCCTTCACCAAGTTTTACACTTACTACAGCTAAAAGAGCTGTGTGAAGGGATCAGCGCTAAACCCAAAGGACAGGCAGTGCACAGCAAGAAAGAGAGCAACTCCCTCGTGCTTTTTGCAGGTCACTACCAAGGACCATGTTAGCAGATCCACACCAGACCCTTAACAGGCAGCTCTGCTGCTACCAGTAATTAGCTTGGACAGCTCTGGCTCCAGGAGTAGCAGCAAGGCTACACCATAATGAGCTCAGCTGGGATTAGCAGGACAGGGCAGGGAACCAAGAGAGCTGAGGCATTCTGCATTGCGTATGTATCACAGAGATCAAACAAGGATGGCTGGCTAGGTTATCCCCTCACCACCTCATTCCAAAAATGAAGCACGGCAGTGTGTAAAATACAGGCTAATGAAGAGCGACACCTCCAACAGATGAGAGCCACATTAATTAACACAATCCCTAGATCATGGAATACAGTTTCTGTTAGTGCTAGCAAACTTGTAACTTGTCACTGTTTTAAGAGGGGGGGAAAAAAAAAAGAAAAAAAGGAAAAGCTGATGTTTTCCTTTTCTGCTTTTGGTAGAAGATGGTTTTATCTTGGAATTTTGCAAGGAATTTCTCTTCCGTGACCTGCAAAGCACTAACATCAGAAAAAACAGCAGAATGTTTCTTTATGTACACATCATTTAAGAAACAAACTCACTTTTCTATCAATAGCTTTTTGTGTTGCTTTTTGAAAAAAGCCAGTTCATTCCACACAGCATCAGAATCCTCTTGACAAAGCTGATGGGGGTCTGCATGCTGGTATCTGCCTTTACTACTTTCAATCCTGTTTATGAGTAAAAAGAGGTAGTTTGTTTTCAGATATCTACATGTTTTAGGATGACAAGAATAAAAGCGTAGTTGCTTTCAGAAAATACATATTTTAAAACTACGGCATCCACTGAATATAAATATTGTATGCTGTATACATTCTGTGAGGCATGAAAACTTAAATATGGTTATTATAGAAAAGATCAATTACATAGCTTCACATAGATACCATGCTAGTATGGCACCATTGCTCTCAACTGACATGTGGCAGAGCAGCATCACCCACATTCATTCTGTCAATATTGCTCACAATATTAGCATGAGAAAGCAGAAGGTGAAACCATCATACAATCTCTTGCAACACAATGCAAGAGCCACCAGCTCCCCCAGTGCTCCTGAAAAACCAATCTACAAAAAATATGCCCCTTGCAAAACCAAGTTACACTAATGCCCACTCTAAATCAAACTGGTCTAATGAAAGAATAAGCTGCCTATGGATAAGATGATGGACCAGGAAAAAGCATACTGAATTTAGAAACACAGAAAAAGAAAGTGCAAATATTTCAGGTTTTGTGTCATTATAATGTTTTTATGTATTTTAGTAATGCAAAAGATCAAAATTATTTAAAAAAAAAACCTTTACAAAATAAATTTAAAATTCTCTGCAACCTAAATTCCTGCTGGGATAGAAATAAACTCTCCGAGAATGTAGTAACCTCATAATGCCCCCATCATCTTCGCAGTCACGTATGTCAGTGGAAGTTGTATGTACACTGACAGGTGCATTAGGTCCCATCAGCTGCCATCTTGATAACAGATTTTAATCTATGAAGAATCAAAAAGAATGGGGTCCTCCATCACTTACAGAGGATCAGAAGTGCCACATAAGCAGCTGATACTCAGTTCTTAACGCACAATTTACATTACACCAGCAGTATAAAGCTTTTTGAGATACCAGAATTACAGTGTAAGGTGTAACCATTTACAGACAGTTTTTGTTTGTGTCTTGGCCACTTTTCTTTGTTTAACCATATTAAAAAGGAAAAACAAACCTCTTTTAGTATGATGGCTTCATACAATTCTGTTCTGATGACAAAAATGATCAAACTGTAATTTGCAGCTTGTCTTCATTGTACATGAAAAACTCTGCTAAATGAATAAAGATTTAGTATTACACCTTCCCCACTATCTACTTTTCCCAAATACATTTCTGTCAGGACAGAAGCTGGTGTCATTTATTTTAAACAGAAATAGAAGTTGCTTTTGTCTCCCTTTCCCTTCCTCCTCCCTTGTTTTTTAACTATCAGAACCAGAACACTCAGTGCTTCACTGTGTATCAAATTGGATTGATTCAAGTTTTGATACTGTCTTTATCTAGCTTGAATTTTTTTTATCTGTGGACTATGAATGCCTACTTAGCTTTAGACATGGAATTAAATAATTTCATTCAAAAAGTAACTATCATCCAGTAGGTTTCAGTCATTCCCAGCTTGCACTGAATTTAAAACTGTGCACTAGAAGATAAAAACATCCATGTCTTTCCTAAATAAACAATAGCTTTTCATTCTAATTTAAACAAATCCAATTGTTGTTTATGGTCTGATATTTAAAAAGCATTCCTGTGCTACCAATGCTTGTAGCACATTTGTACCTTGCCATTATTTTCATTCACACTTGGGTTTTATTTCTTAAAAGAAAAACCCTTCTTAGGTAAATTCTATAGCATTACAAAGCAATGCAAATCTACTCAGATAGGGCAAAGCATTATTTATATATGAGGGACAGTTTACCATTCTGTCACTCTGGATTCTGAACAGTTCCCAGTTTTACAGCAATTTCTGTGACTCTCTTTTTGGTCAGACAGAGTTACAAATTTATGTCAAGATTACTCAGTATTGCTTTAATTACAAAAAGAATTATCTGTAGTAAAATACATATGTGTTTATTAAACTGTAGGTGCACAATGAAGTCTTACTAAAGGCACCAGCATGCAAGGATCTGCTCAAATTACTTTCCTGAAACAGGGCCTGAAAAACTGTATCTCAGCGGTGTCTGATAACTGATGTGATAGAAAATGTCTTCATATACCTCCAAATGTGTCTGTTTACCAAAAATTCTCACTCTCTGTTAAGGACTTAAAAAATTCTGCATAAAATTTTCTGTGTTCTGTATAGAATTTAAGGGAGAATTATATATATAAAATACTCTCTATTTAAATTTTAATGTGTTAGAGTCTATCCATTAATAAAGACATATTACTGCAATATTTCTGTAGAATGATCAGAAATAATTGATTTTATAAACATTTAACGGATGAAAATACCCTGCTTTTCATGCACATGCTCTTTTTTTCCCTATTAAGAAGGGGATTTTAGGATTAGCTTCAGTTAATGTTTGAACCACTAAATGCTAGAGAGACTGTTATTTCTGTATTTTTAAAGAACAAAATTATTTATAAAAACTATTTAAAACACAAGGAGAAATTGATCTATTATAGAAAATTAAAAATATACACTGTCAACAAATTAATCAACTGGGGAATTAGATGAGCATAAATAAGCAGTCCTAACAGACCTTTGCCCAGTACTCAGGCTCACAATGAGATCCTAAATAAAAGAAGTCAAGGTGTCAGCTCAATACATTTTACTCTTGGTTTCAATTGCAATTTTTCTCATATAGGGTATGCCATGTATTCTGCTTAAACAAAGAATAAAGTCTTGATCACCAAGCAGCATCCCCTCCCTTCAAATCAAATTCTCTTTTGAACACCTCTATAATACTTTTGTTCAGATTTCTTGTGTAAGGGAAATGTTTTTAATGAGCTACGTAACTTACCTGCTATCACCCTCTTCCCACTGCTTTAATTGCTCTTTTAGTGCTCTGTAGTTGGTCTGTAACATCTGCAGCCTCTCTCTGCGTTTTTCATGGGCTGCTCTTAGCTCATCAGTTTCTTGAGCCTGTACAGCAACAAAAAAACCCCAAAATTACAGTTGGGCAAAACGTAAGAGACTGTCACACAGAAACAAAAGTTCTGCTTAAGTAACTAGTAAACAGATATCTAAATAAAAAGATCAGGAATAATAATACTGGAGGTCAAATTTATCTTATTGCTACTGTGGGAGATTTTTGCTTATTTGGCAAAATTTACTTTTATTTTTCCATGATGTTGAGAAGTTTTAAAAAATTTACTACCAAAATTCCAGTTTTCAACTTATGAATGCATTGCCCCAAAACACTGAAAAAGGATATTTCTTTTTTCTTCTTCATAGAAAACTAATCTACATATTTTAAGGAAAACACTGGCCACAACTGAAGTAGACATCAAGACCCCCTAAATTAAATAGCTTCAGGATTTCCTCATATATGGATTTATTTCTGTAAATATATATAAACCTGCAGTACTTTGTCCTCTTGTTTTTACCAAACAAAAAGTAAGATATACCTTGATTTATATTAGAAGATAACATAATGCAAGTTTAAAAGAAGATTTTCCTAAGTGACCATACTGTGCTCTGAAAAAAATTAAGAACAGGACATTCCACAGCAAGTTAAATGCTGACATACAGCAGTAAAGAATTCACCAGACATCATCCTGCAATAAAATTTGTCCTCAGTGCTTCATTTCTGGTTCAATGGGAGCTCTGCTTGTAGAGCAGAAATCAGAACATGTTCCTTAATTTCTAAGTAAATCACAATACTTTATTTGCATGTATTTACTGCTTATATGCAAGGAGGGCATTTCCACATTAGTCAATAAATAAGATACACCGGTATTCAGAGCTGCAAATAATAAAAATGAAATCCCATTGTAAAAACATGGCAAGGGTTTCTACAGTAGTGCTGTCTAAAAAGTACCTAGACTAAGCTTGGCTTCTAAAACATAGCCTAGCTTTCATGACATAGAAGCAAAGCTGAAAGATACCAGCTAAAATTTCAGATGCTACTATATATAACATTCCAGATGGTTTCTGGAAGTGAATCAGGCAACACAAAAAGCAGATTTAGGAATAGAAGCAGGTACCAAAGGGACTTTACTATTAAATACTTTCCCATAGCAGTGGTGTTACTTTTTTTTTTTTTCTGAAACAAACTCTAACCCAGATATATTTATAAAAATCGAATTGCTTAAAAGTACTTTTGTCTGCTTTTAAGTGGCTCATATAAATACTACATCGTTATTAATAACAATCACACAAATAGCAAGATAGATAAATTTATGACAAAGGACAGAGTAACCATTACCAAGCTTTGTCTGAGGCTAAAACAGGAAATTTTTATAAGAATCCAATTACAGATGCCGTGTTTTCAAGAGAAGTTAATGAAATTATTGCTCTGAAATTGTTCGATCTTGCTAGTGAAAACTGATCAAGTCTGGCAAGGTACTGGAAAATAATGTCTTCAGCATAAAACCTCAGTAGTTTATTAGTGTCAATGCCCTTTCAGAAATATAACCAAATGCAGAACTTGGCCTTTCCTGTTTATGAATCTACATTTTTCATTATTGCTTACCTGTTTCATTACCCATTCTGTTACAGTTATTCTCTTCCCTTATCAGTTGCTATTTCTTGCAGAAATAGAAATTAGGCAATTAACTGCCCTAATGACTCTCTTTATTGAATTCAGAATTTCAGAACTTTAACTTTGCACTGTAATTTCCATAATCTGTTAGTTCCATCTCTCTCTAATTGAGTTACATTATATTTTTCTAAATAATTAACCTCTCTTGTATACAGTTTTCTGAATAGTGACAGAGATGAGACAAAACAACCATCTTTAGGAATGCTGGATCTCCAGGCTATTCTCCAGCTTTCCACTGTCATTCTTAGAACTTTCCATGCAGTATGAAAGACAAAAAGACAAAGTCTAATTGCAGAAGGAAGAACCCAATTGCCTGTGAAAAAAAGTAATTTTGGTTTTTGCAGATAGTTCAGATAAGCCAGAAGATTCTAATCACTAGTTCAAAATTTTGTTGAAATTGACCTATAACAAGCTGAATTAAAATGGAGTTTATAGTGATTCAGTTCTTTGATTACTCTTTTTAGGCTGACAAGAAGTCAGGAATCTTACCATTAAAAAAAAAAATAAAAATCCACAAGTAGTTATTTGGAAAAGACACAATATTAATATATTTTCAGGATCTGAACACCATACATAGAATAGTAGTATATATAAAATATCTAAACTAAATATAACACCGTGCCATTGCTGACATTAAGAAGTATTAAGGTTGCCCTAAAGATTGATATATGCTAGTTCTAATTCACTCCAGTATCTTAGGACTTCAAACAAAAAGGATGAGAAAACCTAAAGGGAAGATGTCCTATAGCTTTTGAAACCTTTCCAGTTAAAGCAAGGAATATCTCCTCCAGGCTGTAACATGGATCACAGATCTAGAAACATAATATAGGAGAAGAGAATATATTCTTATTTTGTATCAAATATCTAACTCTTGGCAATCAGACCTCTACCCACTTCCTAAAGACCAACAGTAAATTGATGTACTATGCTTTGGACCATTCTAAGTACCAGTTTGATAATTTGTTACTCAAAATCCATGAAATACTTCCATTTAGTTTGACATGCTCTTCCCTAAACAAGGGTGCAATCAGGCATGCTCTGTTCGTTTGTAGTATCTCCTGGAGTGCAGAAATGAAGCTGATTCTTTACCGGTAAACTATGGACACACTGAATTAATATGACTATATTCGCAAAAAGACAGTAAGAGCCAACTTTCCTTTGCCAGAAATGAGTCATAGAATCATAGAATCATAGAATCGTAAGGGTTGGAAAGGACCTTAAGATCATCTAGTTCCAACCCCCCTGCCATGGGCAGGGACACCTTGCCCTAAACCATGTGGCTCAAGGCTCTGTCCA
Organism: Strigops habroptila; assembly: GCF_004027225.2. Classification (NCBI taxonomy): domain Eukaryota; kingdom Metazoa; phylum Chordata; class Aves; order Psittaciformes; family Psittacidae; genus Strigops; species Strigops habroptila. Next base: position 67,487,188 of record NC_044302.2, read on the forward strand.
ACCTGGCCTTGAACACCGCCAGGGATGGAGCATCCACAACCTCCCTGGGCAACCCATTCCAGTGCTTCACCACCCTCACTGTAAAGAACTTCTTCCTTATATCTAATCTAAACTTCCTCTGTTGAAGTTTGAACCCATTACCCCTTGTCCTACCACTACAGTCCCTAAGGAAGAGTCCCTCCCCAGCATCCTTGTAGACCCCCTTCAGATACTGGAAGGCTGCTATGAGGTCACCACGCAGCCTTCTCTTCTCCAGGCTGAACAGCCCCAACTTTCTCAGCCTGTCTTCATATGGGAGGTGCTCCAGCCCTCTTATCATCCTCGTGGCCCTCCTCTGGACTCGCTCCAACAGCTCCATGTCCTTTTTATGTTGAGGACACCAGAACTGTACGCAGTACTCCAAGTGGGGTCTCACAAGAGCAGAGTAGAGGGGCAGGATCACCTCCTTCAACCTGCTGGTCACGCTTCTTTTGATGCAGCCCAGGATACGGTTGGCTTTCTGGGCTGCAAGCGCACACTGCCGGCTCATGTTAAGCTTTTCGTCAACCAACACCCCCAAGTCCTTTTCTGCAGGGCTGCTCTGAATCTCTTCTCTGCCCAGCCTGTAGCAGTGCCTGGGGTTGCCCCAACCCAGGTGTAGGACCTTGCACTTGGCTTGGTTAAACTTCATAAGGTTGGCATCGGCCCACCTCACAAGCGTGTCAAGGTCCCTCTGGATGGCATCTCTTCCCTCCAGCGTATCAACCAAACCACACAGCTTGGTGTCATCGGCAAACTTGCTGAGGGCGCACTCAATCCCACTGTCCATGTCACCGACAAAGATGTTGAACAGGACCGGTCCCAACACCGATCCCTGAGGGACACCACTCGTTACAGGTTTCCAACTGGACATCGAGCCATTTACCACAACTCTTTGTGTGCGGCCATCGAGCCAGTTTTTTATCCACCGAGTGGTCCATCTATCAAATTGATGTCTCTCCAATTTAGAGACAAGGATGTCATGTGGGACAGTGTCGAATGCTTTGCACAAGTCCAGGTAGATGACATCAACTGCTCTGCCGCTGTCCATCAGTTCCGTGGCTCCATCATAGAAGGCCACCAAATTGGTCAGGCAGGATTTCCCCTTAGTGAAGCCATGTTGGCTGTCACCAACCACCTCGTTGTTTTTCATGTGCCTTAGCATGTTTTCCAGGAGAAACTGTTCCAAGATTTTGCCAGGCACAGAGGTGAGACTGACTGGTCTGTAGTTCCCCGGGTCTTCCACCTTCCCCTTCTTGAAAATGGGGGTTATATTACCCTTCTTCCAGTCATCGGGAACTTCACCTGACTGCCAGGATTTTTCGAATATGATGGACAGTGGCTTAGCAACTTCATTCGCCAGCTCCTTCAGGACCCGTGGATGGATTTCATCAGGTCCCATGGACTTGTGCACGTTCAGGTTCTTAAGATGGTCTCGAACCTGATCCTCTCCTACAGTGGGCCTAAGGTCTTCATTTTCACAGTCCCAGCATTTGCTTTCCAAGACTTTCGTGGTGTGGTCAGAGCATTTGCTGGTGAAGACTGAGGCAAAGAAGTCATTAAGAACCTCAGCCTTCTCCAAATCCATGGTAGCCAGTTCTCCTGATAGCTTCTGGAGAGGGCCTACATTGTCCCTAGCCTGTCTTTTATTTGCTACGTATCTATAGAATCCTTTCCTGTTATCTTTTACATCCCTTGCCAAACTTAATTCTAGCTGGGCCTTAGCTTTCCTAACCTGGTCCCTAGCTTCTCGGGCAATGCTCCTGTATTCTTCCCAGGCCGCCTGTCCTTGCTTCCACCTTCTATAAGCTTCTTTTTTCCCTCTAAGTTTCCTCAGCAGCTCCTTGTCCATCCATGGAGGTCTCCTGGCCCTCCTGCTGCACTTTCTTCTAGTCGGGATGCAACACTCTTGAGCACGTAGCAGGTGATCCTTGAATATCAGCCAGCAGTCTTGGGCCCCCCTGCCCTCTAGGACTGTATCCCATGAAACCTTACTAAGGAGGTTCCTGAAGAGGCCAAAGTCTGCTTTCTTGAAGTCCAGGGTAGTGAGCTTGCTGCACGCTCTTCTCACCGTCCTGAGGATCTCAAACTCAACCATCTCATGATCACTAGAGCCAAGGCTGCCCTGGAGCATTACATTTCCAACCAGTCCCTCCCTGTTGGTGAGCACAAGGTCCAGCATGGCACCTCTCCTCGTCGGCTCCTCTACTGCTTGAAAGAGGAAGTTGTCTTCCACACAATTAAGGAACCTCCTGGATTGCTTGTGCCGGGCCATACTGTCCCTCCAACAGATGTCAGGATGGTTGAAGTCCCCCATGAGGACCAGGGCCTGCGAGCGTGAGGCTGCTCCTATCTGTCTGTAGAGCGCTTCATCCACAGAGTCCTCTTGATCAGGCGGCCTGTAACAGATCCCCACCGTAATGTCCCCCGTTGCTGTTTTCCCATTGATCCTGACCCACAAACACTCTGTTACCTCATCACCCATCCCCAGACAGAGTTCCATACTCTCTAGCCTATCACTGACATAGATAGCAACGCCCCCTCCCCGTCTGCCTGGCCTGTCTTTTCTAAACAGCCTGTAACCTTCCATTCCGACATTCCAGTCATAGGAGCCATCCCACCATGTTTCTGTGATACCAATGACATCATATTCCCGTAGTCAGCTGAGGAGAACTCAGCATCTTGCTTTTTTCTGTTCCTTTATAATACTGACCGGGGCATCAAATATTTCTGTTCCTGAAAACCCCATAAATAATGCTGTTGGTTTGGTTTTGGGTTTGTTTTTTTTTTAATTACCTATTTTCAGAGGACTGATGGATAAAATCACAATTTCATCTTCGGGGTATGCATGATCAGTATGCTTATTGACAGAACAAGCATTTTTCTGAGCAAGTTTCTTTCAAGTAATCATATAGTCAACACTTTGCTTGACGAGGCAATAATGCAAGTACCACTTTCGAAAGTGTTGATCGCATACATTATTCTTTGTCGGAAGCACTGCCTCAGAGGAGGCTAATAAAAAAAAAATCATACAATGCCAATAGTATTATTCTGATGTTAATATTATGACAGATGAGTTCACTGTCATGCTGGCAATAGCCTTACTGAATCCTGAATGTAGTTACACAACAGTATTTACTATGTTACCCGGGCTTCTTTTCAATCAATTAAGGCATTCTGCAAAAGAAACCAAGTAGGTTTCCTAAAGAAAAGAAATGCAAGGAGTTCATATATTCAGTTTCAAGGGGCAATAGAAGACAGCCCTGAAAGACCTCATAGGTTAACAGCTGTAACAGAGAACCCACACTTGCAACATAATAAAGCTGCACAGATTCCTAAATTATCTTTTACGATGAAAAAGAAGAAATTACAGTGGCAGTATGGTGAGCAGTAAAAATTATGTTATGAGGTCATGCAGAAAGAATAACACATTACTATATTATTTTTTTATCTGCTTAGAAAATTGGTGTGCTTCTCTCCTCTTTCCAGAAGAAAACACAAGGAAATGTGTAATTCTCTATCATTTAAGACAACAACCATACACACTGATATGTGACCTTTGCTGCCAAGGGCAGAACAGCTGTAGTCCAAAGCACCAGAATAACCTGTAGCATCAGCGCCTGGCAGGCCAAGTAAGAGTAACAAACAGGAGGCCTGCCAAAAACCAGTTCTCAGGTACAGCTGGTAGGACATGCCTTAGATTTCTCAACAGAAAGAAAAAAACAAAAAAGAAGTAACCTTCTGACTCCCAGGAACAAGGAGCAAGATGGACCGTAAGACTGAATCTGAAGTTTAAATTATCTTTCCTGTTCATATACTCTATGTGTGTTAAGACACTACATTAAACTCTCTCAAGTATACAGGGGAGGAACTTTTGCATTTGTGCTGAAATACAACTCCCACTCACATTTTTTCTAAAACTGACTTATCACAAGAATGTCTTTTTGCATGAGGCAGGAGCTCAGCATTAGTTTGTAGAGTCCCCAGATTTTTTCACTTACCTAACATTTATCACAGCATGTTCAATAGAGCCAGTTCTGCTATAGGCTACATATATTGAAAATATCTTTTAAATTCTGTAACACTGAACAAACATGTGAAGGGCAGGGCAGGGGAAGGGAGGGGAGGAGAAGGGAAGGAAAGGGGAAAGGGATAAGAAAGAAGGGGAGGGAGGGGATGGGAGCAGGCAAAGAGGAAGGGAGGGAAAGGAATAGGGAAGGAAGGGTACAGAGAGAGAAGGGAGGGGGAAGGGAGGAATTGTAAATATGTAAGAAATTATGACTCAGGGTTTGAGTTTTGCATTCTGAGGTGCAATTTGAACAGATTAGGCAAAAGGTACTATTTTTGAAGTAGAAAACCAAACCAACAAAAATCTATAAAATGGGGACAAAATGGGAAATTGTAATACATGCTCAATTAAGCTTTTCTACCAATAGTTAGGGTGGAAGGATTGTTTGCTGGTTTGTTTTATTTTACAGCATTTGTTAGAACAACAAATTCTGAGCCACGATTTCTAAGAGTACAAGGGGTAAATCTGTGCCAAGTAATTGGCTTCAGCATTTTAAAATACTGGCTGGCTTTACTGTACAAAAGAAAAATAAATATTTGTAATTTCTGCTTCACTTTATTTCTGTATGAATACATGAATTTCTCAAAGTATATATTCTCAGACACAAATTTTAAAATGTATTTAACAAGTATGTATTATTGATGACAGCTCAAATTAGACTTCCACAGGACTGTAGGAGTACCAACACAAAATTCCTAGCAGTAAAGGAAAAAGACAAACTAATGAAGAGTGCTCTCTGATGCTAACACACTTACAGTCCATAATGATATGTGCATTTTGCATTTTTAAAATGTCTGTTTATTTTGGTATATCTTTATCTACGCAAGCTTATAGCTAGAGGGGCTTTTCTATTTTTATTTTTTAATGTTCACCTTTAGCTGTAGTGTCTTCTCTAAGTTTTCAATCTTCCTTTCAGCTATTTTAAGCTTCCTTCGCTCCTCTGACTCTCTAAAAGAGCTCTTTGGGGACAGAGACCTTGAACGTTTCACAGGTGGTTCCTGGAGAATAAAACAAGGACATGGTTGAACTAGTTGGAACACTGGATTATGAAAGACATGCAGAATTAAAGAAGAAGTAATTTTGAATACTAATAATGAATTATAAAAAAAAAAAAAAAAAATCTGCATGGAATACCAGAGAAATAACAAGCAGAATTACCACAGCGCTACCACTAAAGGTTTCTCTGTGACTCGTTAATGAGAATATTCATTTACATTTACATTGTTTCTTTCAGAATAATGATGTCCCATTAGGGAAGACTAAAGGGTTATAGACTCAGAAATGCAAGAAACCTCATTACAAAGGAGGGGATAGAGGCTGGTCTAATTGCTCTATAAGGGTCCAAGGTTACACTTGATAGGACAACCAGAAACAAGAGGGAAAGGATTTTTTTCCCTTTGAAATAGTTTAACACACTGTGAAGTTGAAGGAACAATATGCTTGAGGAATATAAATACAACAGACAGTAGATCTTATACCATAATGACCATATGGTCATTAACTATAATGTGACTAACTAGAGACAAGAATATGTGTTTATATTATGTACAGCTTCATATAGCAATCTGGAGAAAGAATATGCGAAAGTAACACTTAAACTGGGCAGCTTTCCGTTCATTCTATGTCATACGTCCTTATGGCAAAGAAAGACCTCATCAAATTAGACTTTCTGATTTTTTGAATAACTTTGGTTAAGGACAGAGAAATACTAACACACACTACCGATAGAGTAAAATGCTATTATGTAAATACATAAAATAAAAAAAATCTTAAGATCAATTGTGATCATTGTTGTTGCATGCTGCCATTTTCACTGTAAAAGAACTGATTTACACCAAAAGGAATTCAGGATAAAATCTTCTTGAATAATATATATATTTCAACACTTTTACGATTCCACTCAATTGATTAATCTTAAAGAAAGTCTTACTTAGCAACTGGAATTTTTTTCTTTGACCATTACCTTTTAGTATTAAATGTTTACAAGACACTGTATACCACATTTTCACTTCAAATGGTTTCGGTTTCCACAAAGGAGAAATAGAACAAAATCATGAAGTATCAGAAAATAATATCATCACATATTTAAGAATTTAAATATTGCCAAGGTGCTTTTGCTTCTGAAATGTGCCTGAATGAGATTTAAAAACTCAAAATTAAAAAACAAAACCCAAACAAAAAAGCCCAAACCAAACCAAAAAAGACAACACCACATTTTCCTCACCCCTCTCTCCTTCCCCCCCAAAAAACCCAAAACAAAACAAAAATCTGGAAAGAATTTTAGGCCATTTAAAATCTGAATGACAAATGGACATATTTGGTATATTCCTGTCAGTCCCTTTATATAACAGAAGAAATGAGAGGAAAGTTTTAATCAACACTTGAAACAGTATTCCCAAAGTTATGGTTTTATATTGTCAGTATAACATTTTACTAAGAGTAGATCTCTATGAAATATTATCGTTTACATTTTTTCTAATAATTCTCATAGATATACCCAGAGGTTTACAACAGTTAATAGACCCTGATAATAATCAAAACAAATTGATTTCTTTCAGGTGTCTGAAGCAGAACATCCCAAGACCAACATATCAAAATACATACTCATTTTCAAAGCCTCAGATTTCTTGAATAAAATCAAGATCTTAAATAAAAATCCCATAGTCTACATTTCATAATCACTGCATACCCATACTAATTTTTCCTAAAAATCCAGAATGCATTATTTTTCAATAAATGTTTCCTAGTTGTACTTTATGTTTGTATACAGAAGACTTGGCAAACACAGTATTTCTCTGAAATTGGGAATAAAAGGTCAAAGCACTCCATTTGTTGCCAAAGAGAAGGATAACAAAGGAGAAGAAGTGGACCAACCGGCACTAGACTGTTAAGAATGTAGAAACTCTACAGCGGAATGAAGAAAAGAGAAAAAAAATGCAGAAAAATGTAAAATTCATAGTCTTGCTGCTTTAATCAAAGGTGATCAGATACAATGAGTACACAACAGGTTTTTTTTGAGAGAGAGAGCGCGCGTGTGTGTGTGTATACACACACAGACCTTATATATAGCTAGCTGGGATTGCATTGTGAATCTTTCTCACAAAGCCCGGAAAAAAAAAATAGAGAAACATTCTAACTATTCATGGACATGGAAATAATTCCCTGTGAGAACAGGTGGGATTAGTGATGTGCATTAAGAAACATTCTATTGTTTGAATGTGTTTTTCCTGTTTAGTGATAAGACTAGAGGTCTGTGGAGAGAAGGAGCTGTGTCTGAGCTTTACAGCTGCACACAGGTAGTTCAAAGCCAATCTTTGCTAAGGTGGCAAACAGTTTAATTTTCCTACTAAGACAGAAGAGACTGCGTAGTAAAATACATTGTAATTTGATTGCCTGAGACTGCTGCAAAACTCAATTTGGAGAATGGTATCCATAATACCCTCCTCACAACTGCGAAGCTTGCTGCTGCAAGGTTTAGGCATTTAATTTCTAATTCAGTCCTCAAATTCCACAGTAAATGTATACATACGTGTACTAAATATATACACAAATTTTAATATTTTGAGTCCAGTTTTATGAGCAAAGAATGTTAATCCAAGTCAGTAAGAAGTAACAACAGAAGATTTTTCATCAAATGATCCTAAAGAATACTTACAAAACACTAAGCCAAATTGCAGAAAACTAGAAAATAAACAGCCTTTGTAGTATTAAAAGACATGAAACTTTGAGATGGAAGATTTAATGTAAAGAAGTAGCTGGTAAGTGGATGGGACATACATTAACTGTTAACAGAGTTACAAGAAGCAGAAAAAGAAAAGATGCCTCTGCCTAAACAACCTTCTTTTACCTATTTGCATCCATGAAAGACACCAGGGGACGGAGGTGGAAATAGTCGTGTTCTTGAATTTCAACAGGTTTGTGTTGGATGGAGTCCCAAAAGAAGTCAAAAAAAAAAAGGGGGGGGGGGGGGGGGCAAAAGAAGGAAGCTGGATCTCTTACTGAAAAGTCTTGGAGAACTCTTCTGCACACACAGATCAGATCAGTGTCTGCCAGGATATAGCACTGAAGACAGTGGACAGAAATCTCAATGATTTTTATCAGTTGAAGAAACATAAACTTGTTTGAAGCTGGACCAGAGCTTGACAAGATTCAGGTGTGGTTTTTTGAAGAAGAAAAATGGAAAATTCTTGATTCACTAGATTTCAACAGGAACTTTATCAGTCCTGCAAGTTAACTCATGCCTTTTAATATCTTGACATTACAGACTTAGAAGAATGCTGTAGAATATATATCAATAAAAAGCAATTATAACTCCCACGCACTGAGAAAGCTCACCTATAAAAACCCAAGGGTTGAGTTACTGAATCAGACAGCAGAGATATGGATGGCAGTTTAATTAGGTAACAGAAATCATACATAGGTCACAAAGCTACAAAGTTTAAGCTCCTAAAAGAGCTTAAACTCTAGGAAGACTGTGCACATTTAACAAAGTTTTTAACCACCGCATTATCAGACTCACAAAATAAGTTGTTTATGTTACTATGCATGACAGTAGGAAAGGAATTTGTATTTCTGCGATTCACAAAAAACCAACACTAGCCTATGTGTGTGTATATATATATATATATGTAAAATTGCATTCTGCAGAACCAAACCTAGGTGGAAGCATACAGTCACGTGGCCACACATCCCAATTTATCACACTAGTGGCAAGTTTCTGTTTTGTCCCAGACTCTTCTTTTTAACACTTTTCCAGTTATTTATTCTTTCAAATCTTTGTCTTTTTAGAGCAGAAAGTAATCAAAGTAGTGTCGTTCTGAGCAGAAGTGATTCCATACCTACTTGTTCTTTTTGTATCCTGGGAATGCACATAAAGGGGGGGTGAAGGGCTAACAAGACAGAGACTTTGTGAAGTCAAAACCACCACTGTAAACCAAGAATTGTATATTCAACACTCTTCCAGTCAAATCATGTGCTAACAACTTTTGTCATGAATATTTTTGTCATAAAAGACTGAATAACAACGTAATAGGAAGATACTTAATTGCAAGGGAAAATCAGTAATGACAGCGTACTGTGTTTTCTATCTTGTATGTGTATTTTGTGATCCTAAAGCGGGAATCTTTCTACAATTTTCCTTACTGTCTTGTCTAAATACAAAGGAATTGTAGCCTGCCAATTTAGTTGTCAAAAGTTTTAATAGATACTGCATGCACACATGAAATAGCGCACATATCAAACAACCCCAAGTTGTTGAAAGAGCATGACTAGGATTTACGTATCAAAATGGGACAAGATCCTCTACAATAGGATTTAAAAGTTTGTATTTGGTTTTACTCAAGTGGGTGCAACTGCTTTACTCCTGACACAGAGACCAATTCATGACAAACACAGCACTCCCATTTACATTATTCTGAGGAAACAAGAAATGACATGGTGGTGGGTTAACTTTAGCAAAGGGCCAAACACCCACTCAACTGCTCACTCACTCTCCTTTCTCACTAGAATGGGGAGAAATACAATGAAAAAGCTCATGGGTTGAGAGAAAGAAATGGAGATTGCTTACCATTCACCGCCACAGTCAGACTCGAGGAAAATTAATTTAAATTATTGTCATTAAAATATATTTGGATAGTATGAAGTAAAGAAAATATTTAACCAACATGGTGTACCCTACCCTGGTCCCCAGGCTCAACTTTGCTCCTGACTCCTCAAACTTCCTGCTGAGCAGTGCAGGTGGATCGATAACGGGAGCTTACAGTCAATCCATAACAACTTCTCTTGGCCACTCTTTCCTCTTCACACTTTCTCCCTGCTCCAGCGTGGGGCCTCTCCACAGGCTGGAGTCCTCCAGGATAAACCTGCTCCAGAGCAGGTCCTCCATGGGCCACAGTTCCTGTCAGAAGAACCTGTTCCAGCACAGACTCCTCTCCCATGCTGTGGTTTCTGTGGGTGAATATCCATATGCTCTGGTGTGGGCTCCTCCACAAGCCATGGTGTGGAGATCTGCTCCATGCTGGTTCTCTCTATGGGCTGCAACAAAATATCTGTTCCAGCACTTGGAGCACCTTCTCTCTCTCCTCCTTCTCTGACCTTGGTGTTTGTAGGGCTGTTTCTTCACTCTACGCTTCATGTATAGCATTTTGTCCTACGTTAAACACATTTTCACTGCATGCTCCTAAACAAATGTTCTAAAATATATATTTTCCGCAAAATAGCATAGAGTGTAGGATATTGAGAAAGAACAAGCCATACAGTTTTGAAAGGAAATCTTACGAAATACCAAATGTGGGAAAACCAAGAGATTGCTAAGGAAGGAGAACATGATAGTCCACCCTTGTAGACTATACCACCACAGAAGCATGTTGCTATTTGTAACCTTGATACAGAAATCTCTTCCAAGTTTCCAATATTCTATACAACCACAATTGAACAAAAATATTTAGACAAGGAAGATGCTGAACACACTAAAACCATCATGACTTTGGCTAATTTAATAGATCAATTGAAGCCACAGAAGTATTTATGGATCTATTTCATTAGCTACGGCTTACAGCTGTTACTGTTATGTGGTGCCTAAATTTAACAGCAAGTCCAGTCCTATGCTGAGTAATAAACAGTTGAAAGTATAAACTTCAAAAGGACATTGTTGTCATTCTTCATAGAAAAAAATACATCATACTTTAAAAATCAAGAATTTGAAAAAAACCCCCACCTTTTTCATTTATAAAATCGCAATAATAACCATTTATATTTTCCCCTTTTTCCTTCCAAACATGTTCATTCTGATAAACACCACAAAATATCTGATAAATATTAATTTTACCAAATCTACGAAGAATTTATCGTTCAAATATTTCATTTAATTAAGAATCCCTTATTCAGTATTTAATAAGGTAAAACCTTCTACTCCCAACAGCTATTTTAACAAGTCTTTGGCAGATAACACAAGAACCATTCAAACAAGCTTCCAGAATTATAAGCAGCATCAACAGATATTAAAATTATTATCTGGACCCTTGAGCAAAAATGTTTGGCTTTACCAGACTGACTTAGACACAAATACACAAGACAATAACACTACCTCACCTCATGCTTTTTTTCAGTTGTTATATTGTTGCTTTCCAGAGTTTCTGTACCATACAAACTATGCTCTGCTAGCTTGCTTTTTCAATTCTTCCTGTAAAAGCTCTATTTCAGATTTTTGCATTGTAATAAGATACTCTAGCTCATTTAAAGAAGGCTGTTGAAATACATAGAAAATGATAGTACAGGTATACTACCTTATGAACAAAAAAATCTGAAGCATACCAAACTATGACACGAAGCTGAGTGGTGAAGTTGACATGCCCAAGAGACGGGATGCCATCCAGAGGGACCTGGACAGGCTTGAAAGGTGGGCCCATGCAAACCTCATGAGGTTGCACAAGGCCAAGTGCAAGGTCCTGAACCTGGGTCAAGGCAGCCCCCAGTGTCAACACAGGCTGGATGAAGGAGGGATTGAGATTAACCCTGAGGAGAAGGACTTTGGGGGCACTGGTGGATAAAAGACTGGACATGAGCAGGCAGTGTGCGCTTGCAGCCCAGAAGGCCAATTGTATCTTCTGCTGCATCCAAAGGAGCGTGGCCAGCAGGTCAAGGGAGGTGATTCTGCCCCTCTGTTCTGCTCTGGTGAGACTGCCCCCTGGAGTACTGCACTCAGCTCTGAAGTCCGCAGTACAGGAAAGATATGGACCTGATGAAGCAGATCTAGAGGTAGAGCTACAAAAATGATCAAAGGGATAGAATCCCTCACCTGTGAGGTAAGGCTGAGAAAGCTGGGGTTGTTCAGCCTTCAGAAGACTCCACAGAGACCTTATTGCTGCCTTTGAATACTTCAGGGGGCTTATAAGAAAGATGGGAGAGACTTTTTAGCAGGGCCTGTTGCGACAGGATGAGTGGTAATGGTTTTAAACTAAAAGAGGGGAGATTCAGGCTGTTTGCGAGGAAGAAATATTTTACAATGAGGGTGGTAAAATACTGGCGCAGTTTGTCCAGAGAGGTGGTGGATGCACCATCTCTGGAGACATTCAAGGCCAGGCTGGATGTGGTTCTGGGCAACCTGATCTAGTTGGAGATGTCCCTGCTCATTGCAGGGGGGTTGGACTAGATGACCTCTGAAGGTCCCATCCAACCCAAACTATTCTATGATTGATTCTATGATTTAGATAAAACTGCCTAAACAAACAGAACATTACCGATATTACAGGAACATGTGAGAGATGTAAATAATTCTGCTTTTGTAAATGACTCATGAATCCATAATCAAAACCAGGCCCCAAAGTGCTAACTAACATTTTCACACCACCACCAGCACTGCATTTTCCAAATCCAAATTTACAGTTTTAACAATGGTTGTTTCATACAGATGTTTCTTCTGAAGCAATTTATTCTACTGTGGTATTTTGAACCTCAAATGCTGTCAAAATTTCTTGACAAAGTTTTTTTACTTCCTAGACTGTTTCTGGTAAATTTCAACTTGGTAAGTATCAGTAACCCATCAAACATGGGGAATAAAGCCCATTTAACTGCATATTCTGTCAAAAATGATATTCTTAGTTAAATCTACCTCAGAAAAGTACCTCTTTATGAAAATCTACAACTGGTCTCCAATACGTCCATAAACTCAGATATGTGGTCAAACTGAAGACTTACAGAAAAAATAAACAGTGATTCTAGATCACAGTGTTACTCAAGGCTCAAGTTACTCATTTCATGATGCCACTGAATTCCAGGGCCCTTTCCAGCTATCAATCCATTTACAGCAATCCCTTGGTACAATAAAATGCTGCCACACACTGCCCACTGTGGCTCTGTCGCAAAACCTGTTCAGACCAAAACACCACTTCATTGGTATAAGCTATCTTTAAGTCATATCCCTGCTGTCCAATAGAGAACTCCTGTGTGTACACATGACCGAGAGTGGTCAAATTACCGTGACTTGATAAATTTCTCCTTTTAGTTGAGTTTTCATTAACTACCTGTGATCATATCCCACTGCATTACAACCACAAGGCAAAACTATGTTAGCTTAGCATAAGTAACAGCAATATGCCTGTTGTGGCAGTCTATGGCAATCACAAAGTGAAATGCTTTACTGCAAACCTGCTTTAAGGCTGGGGACAGACAACAACAGCAACCTTGCAACAGCTGTGCCAGACAAAGATAACATAATTCCCAGATGGTCAATGCATCCAGGCAGCTGGAGGTTAGCACCCAACACTACTGCTGAAAGAAAGGATGGCGTAAATCCCCTCCCAAATTGATGCATAATAAAAGGGCAGGTTAGTTTAAAAAGTCAATGTAAGTGGCTTGATCTGACCCAGATGACCTTAGGATGATTAGGACAAACTCACGAAAGCCCTATTGCCAACAGTGCTCTGACAGCAATGACTAGCTAGGAAACAGTAAAGTCTTCAGTCAACAAAGCTTGATTCAGAAGACAACCTTACTGAGACTGACCAGAAGTTTTATTTTACACATACTTTCCCTAATTAGCAAAGTTCTGACAACTTGACTTGCTTGCAACTGTTTTGAGCATATTCTTAAGACAAATACTCATTTCAGTAGAGAACAAAGATTTTGCTACAATTATCGCTTTTTCCTACTATCTCAATTATTGGTACGACCCAAGTAAAACAAATTAGGTACACTGACAAAAATAAGAAATGGCAGTGTAAAAAAGGTTAAGGAAACAAATAAAATCTACAAATTCATACCAATCACGAAATGAAACCATTCAAAGTTGATTAAAATCAAGCAAGCAAACACTCTAGTAAGGTCAGTATTTGACAGAACCACATTAGTGGGCATAGCCATTTTATTTCTTTCTACGCAGAACATGAAGCTCTTCATGAAGCACACTATAAACTCATACTTTCCATAAATAAATCCCAAATTACAAATACCAAGCATTTATTTCAGAAAAAGCGCAACTCCTCATACAGCAAACAAGCACAGGAATGTTGTCAAAGAGTAAATGTTGCCCATGCTTTTGCTGCCTGTTCCTTAAATAATTTCCATTGCTCATTTTGCATAATTTAGGCCATATGTAGTTGCAAACAGATGTCATTTACACCTACGATTAGCAAAAGGCCAGTTTACAACTAAAAAAAAAAAAAAATTCTACACAGAGGAATAAAAAAGGAAAATAGAAAAAAGAAAGTAGAAAAGCCATGTATTGAAAAGAACATTTAAAAGAAAACCGGGTTTCTTCTTCATTAACCAAAACATTAGCACTGTATAAAAAAGAAAAAAAAAAATACAACAAAACCTAGAATACAAAAATAGTGCCGGCTGATAAAGGAAAAGTAATTGTACTTAAGTTATATAATTAATTTATTTTTTTTTGCTTGAACTTTATTTTTTTTATTAAGAAAGAAATACACCTACTAACTTGTCCTATTTTATTGATTTCTTAGCTGTTTGTAAAAAGAATTCTATATGTACATAAACTGTACAATTACATTAGTAACTGAAAAAAAGAATCAAAAGCTTCAATCTGTTATAATCATTTTAATTCTTATTACTGTTACTTTAAAAAGTCTACAAATGTTAAGTGTTCATAGAATTATAGAATCTTTTATCTTGAAAAAGACCTTTAAGATCATCAAGTGCAACCGTTGTTACTGACTTTTAAACCATGAGAATTACACAAATTTAGTTAAGGATTAGCTTCTTACTGTATCACTACTTTTTAATTTCTTCTTTCAAAAAATGAAATTGGAGTATTTTGAAATGCAAATCAGTTTAAGAGTTGCATAATATATCAAACCCTTGCTTTTCTATGTCCATGAAGTTCTGCTCCTGAATTTAATAGGGCAAATATATGAATAGTATTCTTCATTCTTTTTTTTCCCTACTATTTTCTTCTCCCAAAAGAGATCTCTCAAAATTAACATGCCATGATACTGATTTCAAATTAAAATACTGTAAATGCACAGTTTCTAATAAAACTCCTACAACGGTCTTACAGCAATGTGCATACCCACACATACTTCTTTGAAAACTAAATCCAACAAAACTAGTTTTAGATCTTAATTTTTACCTTCAAAAAGCCTATGTTTTTATCATCAAGATATTCAGCAGATCCCTGCTACCAATACAGACCTCGATATATAATCTGGGCCTACGATTTCCTCAAAACCTGCTCAATTTTTT